>NW_027453957.1:0-116768 GCF_040206685.1 Ascaphus truei
TATATATATATATATAATATTAGTATATATACTAGCTGAGAGACCCGGCGTTGCCCGGGATGTAATGTTCCCGTTCCTCTCTCTCCTCCCCCCTCTCTCTGTTTGTCCCCCATTCACATCAATCCAGTCCCCCCCCTCCCTCCCTCCTTTACAGCTTCATGTAGCGTGTGTGCGTCAGTCACTGTGTGTTTGCTCGCGCGTCAGTGAGTCTGAGGCAGAAACACAAACACACACAGACTGACTGACGCACACACAGTCAGTGTGTGCCTCAGTCAGTGTGTGCGTGCGTCAGTCAGGCTTTGTGTGCGCGTCAGTCAGTGTGTGCGTGCGTGCGGCAGTCAGTCAGTGTGTGCGCGCGGGGCGTCAAAGGCAGGGGGGGGGCGTCAAAGGCAGGGGGGGGCGTCAAAGGGAGGGGGGGGCGTCAAAGGGAGGGGGGGGGCGTCAAAGGGAGGGGGGGGGGCGTCAAAGGGAGGGGGGGGGGCGTCAAAGGGAGGGGGGGGGGGCGTCAAAGGGAGGGGGGGGGGGCGTCAAAGGGAGGGGGGGGGGGGCGTCAAAGGGAGGGGGGGGGGGCGTCAAAGGGAGGGGGGGGGGGGCGTCAAAGGGAGGGGGGGGGGGGCGTCAAAGGGAGGGGGGGGGGGCGTCAAAGGGAGGGGGGGGGGGGCGTCAAAGGGAGGGGGGGGGGCGTCAAAGGGAGGGGGGGGGGCGTCAAAGGGGAGGGGGGGGGGGCGTCAAAGGGAGGGGGGGGGGGCGTCAAAGGGAGGGGGGGGGGCGTCAAAGGGAGGGGGGGGGGCGTCAAAGGGAGGGGGGGGCGTCAAAGGGAGGGGGGGGCGTCAAAGGGAGGGGGGGGGCGTCAAAGGGAGGGGGAAAGCGTCAAAGGGAGGGGGGGGGGGCGTCAAAGGGAGGGGGGGGGGCGTCAAAGGGAGGGGGGGGGGCGTCAAAGGGAGGGGGGGGGCGTCAAAGGGAGGGGGGGGGGCGTCAAAGGGAGGGGGGGGGGCGTCAAAGGGAGGGGGGGGGGGGCGTCAAAGGGAGGGGGGGGGGCGTCAAAGGGAGGGGGGGGGCGTCAAAGGGAGGGGGGGGCGTCAAAGGCATGGATTCCTCCCCCTGCATTTCCTGCAGTGGACAGGAGGGGGGGGGGGCAGTGGACAGGAGGGGGGGGGGGCAGTGGAGGGGGGGGGGCAGTGGACAGGAGGGGGGGGGCAGTGGACAGGAGGGAGGGGGCAGTGGACAGTGAGGGAGGGGGGCAGTGGACAGGAGGGGGGGGGGCAGTGGACAGGAGGGGGGGGGGCAGTGGACAGGAGGGGGGGGGGCAGTGGACAGGAGGGGGGGGGGGGCAGTGGACAGGAGGGGGGGGGGCAGTGGACAGGAGGGGGGGGGGCAGTGGACAGGAGGGGGGGGGCAGTGGACAGGAGGGGGGGGGGCAGTGGACAGGAGGGGGGGGGCAGTGGACAGGAGGGGGGGGGGCAGTGGACAGGAGGGGGGGGGGGGCAGTGGACAGGAGGGGGGGGGCAGTGGACAGGAGGGGGGGGGCAGTGGACAGGAGGGGGGGGGCAGTGGACAGGAGGGGGGGGCAGTGGACAGGAGGGGGGGGCAGTGGACAGGAGGGGGGGGCAGTGGACAGGAGGGGGGGGGCAGTGGACAGGAGGGGGGGCAGTGGATAGGAGGGGGGGGCAGTGGATAGGAGGGGGGGGCAGTGGACAGTGACACACACACACACACACACACACACCTCAGTTGATGCGCCCTTTCTCAGTTCCGTTTGGCGCCGGAGGTGGGGAGCGACACCTACCTGTACTTCCGGGCGCCGCCACCGTCTGACTCGGCGCCGCGAGGGAGGAAGGGGGTCCGCCATCTTACGCGCCGCGTGGCAGCTGCGGGAAGCGAGGTGATTTGGAGCGGGGAGGGGGGGAGAGGTGATTTGGAGCGGGGAGAGGTGATTTGGAGCGGGGAGAGGTGATTTGGAGCGGGGAGAGGTGATGCCGCTGGGGAGGGGGAAGAGGTGATGCCGCTGGGGAGGGGGAAGAGGTGATGCCGCTGGGGAGGGGGAAGAGGTGATGCCGCTGGGGAGGGGGAAGAGGTGATGCCGCTGGGGAGGGGGAAGAGGTGATGCCGCTGGGGAGGGGGAAGAGGTGATGCCGCTGGGGAGGGGGAAGAGGTGATGCCGCTGGGGAGGGGGAAAAGGTGATTTGGAGAGGGGAGAGAGGTGTGTGTGTGTGTGTGTGTGTGTGTGTGTGTGTGTGTTTTATTTATTTTTTTGGACCTTTGGCCCGTCACTCCGCCTCAGGCCAATGAGAGGTGTGGGGGGCGGGCCAAGGGGGTGGTGTGAGTGTGTGAGGCCAATGAGAGGTGTGCGGGGGCGGGCGGGCCAAGGGACCAATGAGATTGCCGCTAGGGACACCGGACATCCAGCAGGCAGGCATGCATGCAGGCAGGCAGGCAAACATACAGTGCTTTCACTAATATAGTATAAGATATATATATATATGTGTGTGTGTAAATATATATATGTGTGTATGTATATATATATACATATATATATATATATATATATATATATATATATATATATATATATGTATATGTGTTCGTGTGTGTGTGTCATACAAGAATCTATTATTATCTAAAATCAGTAACATATGTGATCTATTATGCCATTACCAATTGGACTGTAGGACTATAAAACCATTACGACTGAGTTGTAGCATTATCCTCTGATGAAATCAGCCGTGTGCTGAAGAAACACGTAGGTACATTCTTCTCGTTGCTATTGCCACACTATCCGTCTTGACGCCGGAAGGGAAGTTGGTACGCGAACAAGGCGAGACACCGGAATTACAGAGTGGAATCACAACTGCATACTACAGATTGCCGGAGGACCACACTGCAAGGGGCGCAGCCTATCGAGTTTCCCGGTCATCGTCCAAAGTCTGGAGCTGCGGATTGACCACCGGATTGACCACCGGATTACCACGGAGCACGAGCCTGTCTCATACAACGCTTTTACCAAACGGATGTTTGTGAGTTTGTTATTTTTATCTTGTCCAGGAAATGAAATTGTTAAACCGAATTTACACATGGAGCGGGCGCTTTCTCTTCTTTTTTTTTGTTTAGGTATCTATCGAGGAGGTGGTTGTTTCCCCAAAGAGAGCTGCCCGGACTCCAGAGGATGCCCGAATTGGATCCTTTTATGATTGAGTTATAACATAGCTATTAGAGCTAAGTTTCTGGACTGTTATTGTGTTTAGGCATAGTGTTTATTATTATTTTATTACAGCTACTTTTTAGTTATTAATTCTGGCCACTAATTCTCACTGCCACTATAATCTTTCTCTAGCCACAACCAAATTGCTATATCAGCTATATTATTTATTGGTTATACCAGGGGAGCTCGCGCCCCCACCCCCTCCTTTACCTTGATGCGGCGTCACGTGACCGGCAGCGGCATTTGACGAGGGTGACGTCACATGACCCCGCGGCGTAATTTAACACCGCGTTGCCATGGACACGAGTGACGCCGGCAGAGTCAAGGTAAGTAATAGCATTGCAGAGGCCTCACGCGATCCCCCGGCATTTAATTTTAATGCCTCGAGGAAGTGCGCGGGGCCTCTGCAACCGCCCGTGCGCCTCCCCCCCCCCGAAAAATCTCCCGCCCTCCACTTTGCGCACCTCTGGGTTATACCATATATATACACACGCACACACATATATACACACACACACACACATACATATACACACACGTGTATGTGTGTATAAAACAGACAATATATATACATATAGTATGATATATATATATAAACATACTATATGTGTATGTATGTATATGTGTATATATATATATATATATTGCACGCGCACACACACATATAACGTTTTATCCAACTTTTTCATTTATCATTTGTAGAGAAAATGAACAATGTCGCCAAAAGCGCTATTTTTCAAAATGTAGCATCTCTACTAATTAGTGTAAAATGATACTTCATATAAAGCAGGTTATGGGACCCAGTATAAAATGACCTTCATGTCTCTTATCACATCCCAGTATATGGATATCTTCTATTATCACAAGCTGCTAACATGTGACAGGGCTCAGGGTCTGAGCCCAGAATGTGACATATTGAACATTCTCATTCTAAATTTCAAAAAATATTGTGTTGATTTCTGACCTGACTGCCGTGGTTACAGCTCAACCACTCTGTTCTACCGCATGTCACCACTTTCTGCCACAACCAGCTGACGGTGGATCTGCAAGGAGTTCAACGCTCATTGGCATCAAATCTGTGGCTTGGTTAACGTATCATTTCTCCAGCTTTTTATTGTATTGTTTTTAAATAGATTATATTTATTTAGTTGAATAGATTATATTTCTTAGTACAATAGATTCTATTTATTAGTTTAATAGATATTTATTTAGTTTGATACATTATATTTCTTAGTTTAATAGATCATATTTGTTAGTTAAATAGATTATATTAACTAGTATTTAAGTCTCCCCCTCAGAGCCCCATTAGATAAATATTTTAGGACCCTTGTGCATATTTCACATCTTTTCGGAGTCGCTTATTTTTTAGACCCTCGGAGCCGAAACCTAAAGGGGTCAGCTAAGAAAGTTCGGATCAAGAGGAGCCACACAGCTTAAAGACAGAACATTTCCAAGGGAGATGGAGACAATTTGGGTAAGATCTGATTAAAGGACAACCTTTGGGGAAGGAAAGGGTGATGGGGGAGTGTAAGAGGGGGGTGAGAGAGCAAGGTGGTGTGTCAGATTGGGGCAGAGCAAGAGAACGCAAAAATGATGGGGATTTGCTGCATACCAAAAAAAACAATTAGTGATACTTTTACCAGTGCCCCTTAGTCTCAGGGAAGACCGGCATTTCGTCCAATGTATACAATAAGATTGATGGAAAAGGGCACACAGATTTGAATAAAAAAAGATAATTTATTGTGCCACAGACTACAATGTTTTGGCTGCTGGCCTTTCTTTGCTGGATTTAGTGGGTTTAGCCACTTTACCTGAAAAAGACCAGCAGGCCGAAATGTTGTAGTCTATGGCAGTGCAAGAGAAAACAGGTTGGGGGGGGGTGGGTTCTCGCAAGGTCGCCGACCCATGGGTGAGGGTCCCCGGTGGAAACTAGTCCTGGACCCCGGGAAAGCTGTCTGTGGCCCATACAAGCTGAGTAACATGTAGAAAGGACACATGTATGTTCAGAATGAGTTAGCATGGTATTTTGAGAGGCATCATAGCAGGTCAGTGCAAGTCAGGGCAGAGCACTGCAAGGTCAGTCAATATGAGTATGAGGAAGGGTCCGATGGAGGAGTTGGAGGGTCCCAGAATATCTCTTAAAGCAGGGGTGTGCAAATCGAGGGGCGCGACATTTTCTTGGGAGGAGGGGCTCGGCGCTTACAGTGGCCCCTCGCTCTTCCCCACAGCATTTAAATTAAATGCCGGAAATCGCGCGCAAGTCCTCTGTAAGTTCCCTTTCCTTGTCTCCGGCGGCTTCTGGCGACAGCAACGTGGCGTCACATGATGTGGCATTGCCATAGCAACGTGATATCACATGACGTCGTTACATCAGAACGTCGGAGACAAGGTGGGGAGGGGGGAGGGGGGAGCAGGGAAAAAGGTTGCGCAACCCTGTCTTAAAGCATTGTCTTGCATACAGATCAGAGGCCAAGAATGGATATGGATATCCGATGTGAAGCCGGAAATAAGACAGAAAAGACCGTTTCGGGAGAAGAAGGTGAGTGATGAAATAGCCGTCACTGTGTAACTCTTCCAATTACCTGCAACTTCATGCAGAGAAATAGCAACGCTTGTTTTTAACGTGTTAAGCGCCTAATGGGGAATTCAACTGCTGAGAGGTTAAGGGAGTTACTCACCAAACTCAGCGACGTTTCTGTGTCTCTGTGATAACTCCCCTAGGACATGCCTGAAAACCAGAGGTTACTCAATGTATTTTTGATAAATAGAAATATGACCTTCTGGGGAGGGGTACATAATGGGTACTGGGCCTGGTGAGGTGGGTATAACGGGTACTGAGCCTGGTGAGGTGGGTATAACAGGTACTGGGCCTGGGGAGGGGTGTATAACAGGGTACTGGGCCTTGGGAGGGGTGTATAACAGGGTACTGGGCCTGGGGAGGGGTGTATAACAGGGTACTGGGCCTGGGGAGGGGCGTATAACAGGGTACTGGGCCTTGGGAGGGGTGTATAACAGGGTACTGGGCCTTGGGAGGGTTGTATAACTGGGTACTGGGCCTGGGGAGGTGGGTATAACGGGTATTTGCCCTGTGGAGGGCGGTATAACGTGGTATTGCAGAGGGGGTATAAGTGGCACAGGAGCTCTTGCGATACAGAGTATCACTGTCCCTGGTTACAAACACTTCATGTCTCCTGCAGGTCAGGACACGCACGAAGGTGGTGCCCTTTGTGCCACCAGACGACGAGGCGGGCTACGAGGCGGACGACGAGGCATACGAAAAAGCGGGCGTCAAGTGGAACAATGAGGTGGGCTACAAGGCGGCCGAGGAGGCAGACGTGGTGTACGATGACCAAGGAGCATACGACAGGTGTGGCCGGATCTGCTGCTTCACCTTTTTTAGGCGGAGGAGAAGACCCCAGGAGCAGGTAGGAGAATACGAGAGGTGCGGACAGATCTGCTGCTTCACCTTTTTTAGGCGGAGAAGAAGCCGGGAGCAGGTAGCAGAGGAGCCAGGGCGTAGATACAGGGGTATTCTAGGGGCCCTGAGAAGTTGGTTTGACCGCAGGAGAGGCAGATAAGATCAGGAAGGCTGCGGGAGGGGCAGGTACTAGAGGGAGATAGGGATATTGGGCGTGAGAGGGTGAGAGAACAAGGAGCAGGGCCGGAGCACGGGTTTCATGCGCCCGAGGCGAAACTTAAAATTTGTGCCCCAGTTGTATAAAAAATAACAAGATAAATAAAATAAACAGTGGCGTAGCTATCGGGACTGCAGGGGGTGCGACCGCACCCCAGCGCGACGCAAAATAAAAACAAAAGGGCGCCAAAATACTGGATAAAAAAAAGAATAATAATTTTAAAAAAAAGATAAATAAATTAGAAATAATAAGAAAAAAAATAATAATGATTATTAATGCGCCCCTAGGACCTTTGCGCGCTAGGCGACCGCCTAATGGCCGGCCGGCCCTGCGAGGTATGCGGGAGGAAAAGGGGTGAATGGGATAGATATGCAGGGGGATGGGGGAGCAGGTGAGTTATACACAGGGGCACAAGGGCCCCATCACCCACATCTCTATATACTGAGTGTGCCCCTGTGTATAACAACGCTGATCTGTGCTGCTCCATCTGATCTCACTGCGCAGTGATCCAGGGACCCTCCGATCGCCATTTAATGGGGTCAGGAAGGAATTTGTTTCCCCCATTGCACAGCAGGGGTTATGTTTCGCCTTCCTCTGGATCACAGCAACAAATTGCCCTTTGTGCATGAATTATCAGTGAGATCTTTATACACCCTGCATTGGTCTTCACTCCTTTGCTGCCGGAGGGGCCTGCAGTGCATTGCTCTGCGTGTTACTATATTGCTCTGCAATGTGCTGCAGGCCCCTACCAGCAAAGAGATTCATTATTTCAATAAAATACTCTCTTTAATCCAACCTATGTGTAGTGTCTTTTCTATCCGTTGTATCTATTGCTAACAGCTCAGTGATTCTTCCCCAGGTCATTGCACTAGTGTCACGCTGCCAAGCCGGGTGTGAGGGAGATTTATAGGGTCACATATACACTTCTGCCAAAACACGAGTGCAAACAGGAAGCCCCTCTGATCTCATATCTTTTATTACACAAAACGGTATCTAAAAAGGTAAAAAGAACATACATGGGATTCTGCAACAAATATCTCTCTAATTACAAACCAATTAGCAAATCATTCAGATTAGAGTCGAGCGAAAAGAAAGGGTTAAGTATCTCATGTACAGTATATGCAGTGCAGGCTGTTCTGCGCATTACATGCAGGGGACAACGTTTAGGGGATATAAGTAATGCTGATCTCAGAGCTGACCGGCTGACCTGCTCTTCTGGCTGACCGGAGGACCTGCTCTTCTGGCTGACCGGCTTCCCTTCTTCCAGCTAACTGACCTGAATTGTGGCCCCTGTATCTCCCAATTAAACGTTTTATTGGCATATTCTTGTTTGACTCGTTCTATACAGACATTTTCTATATATTCATTGTGGGATTTGATAACATCTGTAAGATCTCTCAGAATATCACATTCTGTACGTTTGTGCTGAATATTTTTCCATTCTCAATTTACTTAATATTAGTTTTTGGCTTCAATTATTTATATCGAGCCCAAAATACCTTTATACAGGATGCTGTTCCCTTTATCCCACAAATGCTGCTTCATTAAAGCCCGTGGGTGGCACTTAATGCATTCTCAGACTTTTAGGCAACATCCCTAATTTCCAAACGTGGGATAAAATCTGTGCATATTTAAATGGTTAATTTTTCCATTTTTCCATTGTGACAAAATATCAATTTTCTCACTCAGACTACTAAATCCCTCCCCAAAAATATCCGTTTCACATAAAAGTGTGTGCGCGTCTCCTTCCGCCTAACTGGCACGTCGTCCTTACGGGCGCCACTCCTTGCAACTCCACGCTGCCCTCCAGTGGTAAAAGAAATAAGATACATTTACTGTACTCGTCTGGCAGCTGCTCCCGTATAAGGTGGGTAACTCTGTATTAGGGGTCTTGGTAGAGTATATTTTATACTTATGTCGGATAGATGAGAAAATAATATTCCTAACAGGTTATTGTGAGAGGCCTTGGATCTGATCCTATATGCACGCAGCCCTCGCCTCTCTGACCTTGAACACATACTTCAATCTGATTTTTTGAGACTTGAAACTGGATTTCCCAAAACAAACTGATTTTAAACACTGACAAGACTGTAACAATGGTATTTGGGACCAGAGCTAAATTGCTAAAGCTGCCAATGACAGAGCTTCAGATAAAAACCAGCTCTAATACCATCCTAGCCCCTGTTACTTGTTTGAAATATCTGGGCATATAGTTCAACTCCCATTTAACATTTGGGATGCACATTGATACCCTGACATCCAAATCCTATGCCAAACTAGGTGTACTTTACAGGAACAAATCCTCCCTAAGGCCCTCATGCAGTAAGCAGCGATAAGCCACTTATCACCAGCTTATAGCCAAAAAAGCCTACAGCGATTCAGAAAGCCCAGAGAAGCTGGCGATTAGAGCAAAAATAACCGGGGGTTTTTTGCCGGAAAATAAATAAATAAATAAAATCGGCAGACGCGCGGTGATAAGCCACTTTTCAGCACTGATCGCCAGTTTTTCAAACACGCTCAATTCTATAAGCCCTGATCAGCTTATTGCGGCTGATCGCCACTTTAAAATTGCTGTTTCTTCTCCAAATTGTCCCGCCACAAAAGTTGGCAAGAAGGTGGGGTGAAGCTGCGATGAAAATAACATGCATGTGTCCCAGAGCTGATATCCATTAATATCAGCACCAGAGACCCCCGGCATGAATCCGATGCATACAAAATGCATTTACAGGCAACTTCATTACCGCCAAGGCAATGAAGGGGTTATACACCCGTGCCAGGCTTATTGTGGGTAGTGGGGGTGGGTGAAGGTGGTATTTGGCCCTGGGTGGGTGTTTAGGCCTTGCCAGGGGGTTGCAGGATGACTTAACCTCTTCTTTAACTTCGTGGTTAATACCGCTAAGGTAATGAAGGGGTTAACCCCTCCCGCTACCCCCCCCCCACCCGGTAGGCCTAAACACCCATCCTTGGGGCCAATACCCCGTTCATCCACCCCCACTACCCACAATAAACAAAAATACACATAACAGCACCACTAGCCACCTCCTAGGTCCCTAATAAACCATTACAATATTCATAAAACCATTATTTTGTTTACACCCAGGATTATTACATGGGATTAGGGCTATGTTATTCAGTGAGGGGTTGTATGTTTGTATTCGTAGGGACAGGCAAGGCCGGAGTCAGATGGGTTTCTCCTGCCTCTGTCCTCCCTGTCTCCTGACCCTTCCTGTAGCCGGACAAAGAAGAAGAAGCAGGCACACGGTCTTACTCAAAGGAGGTTTAATCTTATACTATATTAGTGAAAGCACTGTATGTTTGCCTGCCTGGATGTCCGGTGTCCCTAGGGGAAATCTCATTGGTCCCTTGGGTCGCCCGCCCCCGCACACCTCTCATTGGCCTGAGGCGGAGTGACGGCCCACACACACACACACACACAACACAGCAGCTCTATACACACACACACACACACACACACACACACACACACACACACAACACAGCAGCTCTATACACACACACACACACAACACAGCAGCTCTATACACACACACACACAACACAGCAGCTCTATACACACACACACACACACACACACAACACAGCAGCTCTATACACACACACACACACACACACACACAACACAGCAGCTCTATACACACACACACACACACACAACACAGCAGCTCTATACACACACACACACACAACACAGCAGCTCTATACACACACACACACACACACACACAACACAGCAGCTCTATACACACACACACACACACAACACAGCAGCTCTATACACACACACACACAACACAGCAGCTCTATATACACACACACACACACAACACAGCAGCTCTATACACACACACACACACACAACACAGCAGCTCTATACACACACACACACAACACAGCAGCTCTATACACACACACACACACACACACACACAACACAGCAGCTCTATACACACACACACAACACAGCAGCTCTATACACACACACACACACACACACACAACACAGCAGCTCTATACACACACACACACACAACACAGCAGCTCTATACACACACACACACAACACAGCAGCTCTATACACACACACACACACACACAACACAGCAGCTCTATACACACACACACACCCTCTGTCCGCCCCCCTCCCCCCCCCCTCACGTGCGCCATCCTGCACTGGCTCCGGACGGGAAGCGCGGCACAGATAACATTCCAAGAGACACTGTTTTTAAGTATACCCTTTGCTTGCTTCATTCATTGTAACACCGCCAGAAGAAGAGATCAGCGTATCTCGAAAGCTCGCACAAATAAAAGCATTTCGTTAGCCACAGAACGGTATAGTCTATTTATTTTTTGATTATATATATATATATATGTGACACAAAGTATACCGCATCAACACAGTGCGTCACTGTTGCCCAGAAACTGTCTTGATTTATGATATAATAACAATGGACAGTGGTGCTAAAGGATAATGGATATGTATTACAACGAAAAAAGCATCCTTATGAAGAAGCACACGGGCATGCCAAGAAAGTGATAACAATACAAATGTATTACTGTGGGTTAAAAACAAGGGAAGAAAAATTGATAAAAGAGGAGGGGGACTCACATCTACCAAACATGTATTCCGTGAGGCAAAGAACAGCAAAAGTAATCACCAGCACAAGCAGCTCTGATCCAAGCATGCACATATACCTCTACACACAAGCAGCTCTGATCCAAGCATGCACATATACCTCTACACACAAGCAGCTCTGATCCAAGCATGCACATATACCTCTACACACACAAGCAGCTCTGATCCAAGCATGCACATATACCTCTCCACACAAGCAGCTCTGATCCAAGCATGCACATATACCTCTACACACAAGCAGCTCTGATCCAAGCATGCACATATACCTCTACACACAAGCAGCTCTGATCCAAGCATGCACATATACCTCTACACACAAGCAGCTCTGATCCAAGCATGCACATCTACCTCTACACACACTGCAGCTCTGATCCAAGCATGCACATATACCTCTACACACAAGCAGCTCTGATCCAAGCATGCACATATACCTCTACACACAAGCAGCTCTGATCCAAGCATGCACATATACCTCTCCACACAAGCAGCTCTGATCCAAGCATGCACATATACCTCTACACACACTGCAGCTCTGATCCACGCATGCACATATACCTCTACACACAAGCAGCTCTGATCCAATCATGCACATATACCTCTACACACAAGCAGCTCTGATCCAAGCATGCGCATATACAGTACCTCTACACACAAGCAGCTCTGATCCAAGCATGCACATATACCTCTCCACACAAGCAGCTCTGATCCAATCATGCACATATACCTCTACACACAAGCAGCTCTGATCCAAGCATGCACATATACCTCTACACACAAGCAGCTCTGATCCACGCATGCACATATACCTCTCCACACAAGCAGCTCTGATCCAATCATGCACATATACCTCTACACACAAGCAGCTCTGATCCAAGCATGCACATATACCTCTACACACAAGCAGCTCTGATCCAAGCATGCACATATACCTCTCCACACAAGCAGCTCTGATCCAAGCATGCACATACTGCACCGACACACTTTATTCGAGCAAATACCCGGTATGTACCTGGCAGATACCTGGAATGCGCCGCTCCTAACCTCTGGCAAGCCCCGTTGCATTTGCCTTCCCAGCCTGGGTTCATGCCTGGCTGATGGGCGGCTGATCTGTTAAATGATAATGATTAGGATTTAATAGGCTGCAATGCTTCACGTGTCTACCAGATGGCATAAATTCATGAATTGTAATGCAGTATATATATATATGTACTGTGCAGTATTGCAGCCAGCGGGAATAAAATGCTTCAATCCCTGCCGGAAAATAACTCAATGCACTCGGGCAGAAAACAGTCACAAACCTCAATACACCCGGGTATACCCGAATTCGTGGGACTAGCCGAGCTCGAATAAAGTGTGTCGCCAGTGTATACCTCTACACACAAGCAGCTCTGATCCAAGCATGCACATATACCTCTACACACAAGCAGCTCTGATCCAAGCATGCACATATACCTCTACACACACTCCAGCTCTGATCCAAGCATGCACATATACCTCTCCACACAAGCAGCTCTGATCCAATCATGCACATATACCTCTACACACAAGCAGCTCTGATCCAAGCATGCGCATATACCTCTACACACAAGCAGCTCTGATCCAATCATGCACATATACTTCTCCACACAAGCAGCTCTGATCCAAGCATGCGCATATACCTCTACACACAAGCAGCTCTGATCCAATCATGCACATATACCTCTCCACACAAGCAGCTCTGATCCAAGCATGCGCATATACCTCTACACACAAGCAGCTCTGATCCAAGCATGCGCATATACCTCTACACACAAGCAGCTCTGATCCAAGCATGCACATATACCTCTACACACAAGCAGCTCTGATCCAAGCATGCACATATACCTCTACACACAAGCAGCTCTGATCCAAGCATGCACATATACCTCTACACACAAGCAGCTCTGATCCAAGCATACACATATACCTCTACACACAAGCAGCTCTGATCCAAGCATGCACATATACCTCTACACACAAAAGCAGCTCTGATCCAAGCATGCACATATACCTCTCCACACAAAAGCAGCTCTGATCCAAGCATGCACATATACCTCTCCACACAAGCAGCTCTGATCCAAGCATGCACATATACCTCTACACACAAGCAGCTCTGATCCAATCATGCACATATACCTCTACACACAAGCAGCTCTGATCCAAGCATGCACATATACCTCTACACACAAGCAGCTCTGATCCAAGCATGCACATATACCTCTACACACAAGCAGCTCTGATCCAAGCATGCACATATACCTCTCCACACAAGCAGCTCTGATCCAAGCATGCACATATACCTCTACACACAAGCAGCTCTGATCCAAGCATGCACATATACCTCTACACACAAGCAGCTCTGATCCAAGCATGCTCATATACCTCTCCACACAAGCAGCTCTGATCCAAGCATGCACATATACCTCTACACACACTGCAGATTTGTGCACATAACGTAAGGAGATAGCTGTTGTTGTAAAATAGTAATTGCAGAAATGGAGGCAATAAATGCTCGAGTATTAAAGATGTAAATACATCACCATTAAAGCGTAGGTGTGAAAGGCCAATTTACAGATAGCCAAGGCCTCCTGTCATGGAAAAGGGTAGGGGTCCCACTCCACAGACTCTCACTCCAACGCGTTCCGACTAAAACGGTCTTCTTCAGAGAGAAGATTATATATATATATATATATATATATATATATATATATATATATATATATATATTTATATATATATTTTTTGCATGTCATTTCCCAGAATCCCTTGCTGCAGTGGAAGTGCTGTATGCTGGTGATAATGGGGAAAGGAGGGGTTGCAGACCTGCCTAAGACATGCAGATGAGCATACAGTTGTATTTGCATATTTGCTTTCCTGTGGAGGGTTTTTGTCACTTTTTTTACTCACCATAACTTAACTCAGTATTATGGTATAGCCTATCCCATAGCCTCTTTGCATACCCAGTTAAATCAACCCCACACTGATGAGACCCATTAAGGTCGAAACAGCTGTCTGTGGGTGGTTTTCTGGGTATGCACCTTAACCCTGGCTGTGCTCAAAGCTGTGACCATGCAGCAAGCTTAAGCCTATAGGGAACCATGTTAAAAATGGTTTTTGAGGCAAAAAGTGACACTGTGTGCTCATTTGCATGTCATTTCCCAGAATCCCTTGCTGCAGTGGAAGTGCTGTATGCTGGGTGATAATGGGGAAAGGCGGGGTTGCAGACCTGCCTAAGACATGCAGATGAGCATACAGTTGTATTTGTATATATATATATATATATATATATATATATATATATATATATATATGAAACCAGGTGTCCCACCAAGGAGACAAAAAACAGCACTCAAGGTATATTGCAAAAGTGTATTTGAAAAAAAGCAGGCACATATAAATCCAACGTTTCGGTCCTGTATAGGACCTTCCTCAGGGGCGTGAGGAAGGCCCTATACAGGACCGAAACGTTGGATTTATATGTGCCTGCTTTTTTTCAAATACACTTTTGCAATATACCTTGAGTGCTGTTTTTTTGTCTCCTTGGTGGGACACCTGGTTTCCTGTAATTTTTGTTGAACAAGCACTTATTTCTTTGGAGCCTTTGAAGTGCCTGCTGTTATCTATATATATATATATATATATATATATATATATCTTATACTATATTAGTGAAAGCACTGTATGTTTGCCTGCCTGGATGTCTGGTGTCCCTAGGGGAAATCTCATTGGTCCCTTGGGTCGCCCGCCCCCGCACACCTCTCATTGGCCTGAGGCGGAGTGACGGCCCACACACACACACACACACACAACACAGCAGCTCTATACACACACACACACACACACAACACAGCAGCTCTATACACACACACACACACACACACAACACAGCAGCTCTATACACACACACACACACACACAACACAGCAGCTCTATACACACACACACACACAACACAGCAGCTCTATACACACACACACACACACACACACAACACAGCAGCTCTATACACACACACACACACACAACACAGCAGCTCTATACACACACACACACACAACACAGCAGCTCTATACACACACACACACACACAACACAGCAGCTCTATACACACACACACACACACACACACAACACAGCAGCTCTATACACACACACACACACAACACAGCAGCTCTATACACACACACACACAACACAGCAGCTCTATACACACACACACACACACACACACAACACAGCAGCTATATACACACACACACACACAACACAGCAGCTCTATACACACACACACACACACACACACACAACACAGCAGCTCTATACACACACACACAACACAGCAGCTCTATAGACACACACACACACAAACACAGCAGCTCTATACACACACACACACACACACAACACAGCAGCTCTATACACACACACACACAACACAGCAGCTCTATACACACACACACACACACAACACAGCAGCTCTATACACACACACACACACACACACAACACAGCAGCTCTATACACACACACACACCCTCTGTCCGCCCCCCTCCCCCCCCCCTCACGTGCGCCATCCTGCACTGGCTCCGGACGGGAAGCGCGGCCCTCCTACCCCAGCCGCTCCCTTACCTCCCCGGCGCTACCACCCGCTCAGGTAAGTCACTGTGCGTCCCGCCTCAGCCTCAGGCCCACTGCGCGTCCCGCCTCAGCCTCAGGCCCACTGCGCGTCCCGCCTCAGCCTCAGGCCCACTGCGCGTCCCGCCTCAGCCTCAGGCCCACTGCGCGTCCCGCCTCAGCCTCAGGCCCACTGTGCGTCCCGCCTCAGCCTCAGGCCCACTGCGCGTCCCGCCTCAGCCTCAGGCCCACACAGGGCGCTTCCTACCGCCGCTCAGCCAGACGCCACATCGAGCGGGCGCCGGGGGGGGGGAGCGTGAGTCTTAGGCCCACACAGGGCGCTTCCTGCAGCCGCCTGCACGCCTCACTCAGGAGGACGGCACATCGGGGGACCAAGCGGCCGCCGGGGGGGGGAGCGCGAGTCACAGGGAACGGGGGGGGGGAGTCACGGGGAACGGGGGGGGGGGGGGAAATGCCCATACATAAATTATGACAATACATATGCCCACCGCTCTCCACCCCCCCCCACTCCCCTTTCCCCCCCCCCGCTCCCCTTCCCCCCCCCCGCTCCCTTCCCCCCCCCCCGCTCCCCTTCCTCCCCCCCCCGCTCCCCTTTCTCCCCCCCCCGCTCCCCTTTCTCCCCCCCCCCGCTCCCCTTTCTCCCCCCCCCCGCTCCCCTTTCTCCCCCCCCCCGCTCCCCTTTCTCCCCCTCCCGCTCCCCTTTCTCCCCCCCCGCTCCCCTTTCTCCCCCTCCCGCTCCCCTTTCTCCCCCTCCCGCTCCCCTTTCTCCCCCCCCCGCTCCCCTTTCTCCCCCCCCCGCTCCCCTTTCTCCCCCCCCCGCTCCCCTTTCTCCCCCCCCCGCTCCCCTTTCTCCCCCCCCCGCTCCCCTTTCTCCCCCCCCCGCTCCCCTTTCTCCCCCCCCGCTCCCCTTTCTCCCCCCCCGCTCCCCTTTCTCCCCCCCCGCTCCCCTTTCTCCCCCCCCGCTCCCCTTTCTCCCCCCCCGCTCCCCTTTCTCCCCCCCCCGCTCCCCTTTCTCCCCCCCCCCCGCTCCCCTTTCTCCCCCCCCCCGCTCCCCTTTCTCCCCCCCCCCGCTCCCCTTTCTCCCCCCCCCCGCTCCCCTTTCTCCCCCCCCGCTCCCCTTTCTCCCCCCCCGCTCCCCTTTCTCCCCCCCGCTCCCCTTTCTCCCCCCCGCTCCCCTTTCTCCCCCCCGCTCCCCTTTCTCCCCCCCGCTCCCCTTTCTCCCCCCCCCCGCTCCCCTTTCTCCCCCCCCCCGCTCCCCTTTCTCCCCCCCCCCGCTCCCCTTTCTCCCCCCCCCCCGCTCCCCTTTCTCCCCCCCCCCCCCCCGAAACCTTTACAACAAATACTCACCTATTGTTCCACGAGTTATAAATAATACTACCTATTACGCATTTACATCCCGGGCAACGCCGGGTCTCTCAGCTAGTATGCCATAAAGTCCAACGTTTCGGCAGTCTAATACTGCCTTTCTCAAGGTGAAGGCTACCAAACACAAGAAAACAGTCACAATATATACCACCCCCCTGATACTCTCCCCGCTCTGCCACATAACCAGGATGTTGACGCCCCCTAGTGACGTCAGAGCTACCATATGGCGCCCCCTAGTGATGTCAGAGCTACCATATGGCGCCCCCTAGTGACGTCAGACGTCTAGGTCTAAATCCCTGGCAATACAGCATAGAGCTGTCTTGGAGGAATGCAGCCACAGCCACACCTCTCCCCAGACTGAACACTCCCCCATGATGACGTCAGCGTGACCCGCCCGTCGGGGGGAAGGGGGGAGTGTGCACCAATCAAGACTGTACTCACAGGGCTGGACAAAGATGTATCCGTCGCCATGGGATCAGGGTCAGAGCAGGGAGGAGTGACACACTCCTATAAATCACCCTGAAATTGTAAATAAACCACACACCAAAATATTCATAAAGCATATGTGCACAAAACTAATACAGCAATATACTATTAAAAACATGTGACTGTATACTGCTGATGACATCAGTATAATCCTGCAAAGTTACCGTGAAATGCCACATAAGAATATGCAGTACATCAGTATTTAGAATATACTAGTGTGTATACCTAGTCAGAAATGGGTACACACAGCCAGGGGGGGGGGGGGGGGAGAGAAGGGGGAGGGAGGGAAGGGAAAAAAACCACACAAAAAGGATAATTTTCCCAATAGGTAAGTGCAGAGTCCATGGATGGTGCAAGATCAAATATGCCTGTAGAAAGACAAAAAATTACCTTCTATTAAGGAAGCATTTTAAATTCTGTTGCTCATTAAGACCCATACCGTTGCTGGTATTTAAAGCATGTATCCAGAATGCTTCACGTCTCAATAAGAAAGTCTCCCTATCTGGAGTGAGAAAATGTGAAAAGATATAGTGCGCTAATACAATCAATAAAAGTGAGGTGATATAGTGATGTACAAAAAGAGGTGACCTTTAAACACGTAGAGTATATGGAACGTCTGCAGCTGTGGCACCAGGGATGGCTCAAATACCCCCTAATAGCAAACAGAAATACAAAAAAACACAGCGCACAACGCTCATAGTGCATTAAAAATTATATTAGTAACCACAAAATAAAGGTGAGTATTAAGCGTACATTTAGATAGAAAAAACAATCATTTCAGGGTTAATGTTACCCAAGCACCAACGGACGCCAATAGAGATGTCGTGGCTCTCTCCTTCTCAATCCCTCAGCCTCGGGGTAGGGCCTGGGTGGTCTTCCAATCGGTTAGCTGTTAGTACAGCCCTCAGCCTCAAGGTAGTACTTAGGAGGTCTCCAGTTCAGCTGAACAGCAGTACAGCCAATTCGCCGTGCCAAGCAATAATGTCTTTCACTGTTCCAGTCTCTGTAGCAGCGGAGCACACGCTGTGGGGCGTCTATTTTTAATTTTTATGATTCTCCCGCTTTGGGGGGTGACTGAATTGACTACCGGTAGTCAGACTGTTACAGACCGAGCAGCTCATGCATCTAAAGTTACCCGGTCTGCCACCCTCCAGAAAATGAGGAGTTCTGTAGTTACCCTCATTATCTGCATGTATCAGGCTATCCGCCAGATTCCTCCCTCTTTTGAATGCCACCATTGGTGGTACACAGCAACTTTCAGATAATATATCATCATTTTGCAGAATATGCCAGTGTTTAAGACTGGTAGATTTAATAAAACCACCAGCTTGACTGTACGTAGTAAGCAGGAAGGAAAAGACTTGGATCACAACTATGAAAAAACGAGAACTGGAGGCTAATAGAAAAAATAACAAATTATTTATTGGGACATAACTAATTAAAAAGAGAAACCTCTCGCATGGTGCGCTTTATCAAAGAGTAGTTTCACTGGTCTTAATCAAACTCTTATATGGTTTACACCCTCAAAAGCACCGCCCACCTGTGTCCAGGTAAACACAAACCCCCAGGACACAAATTCCCTGTGAAATGAAACACAGGAAAGGGGCGTAATGCTCAGAGGGAAGAGATCCACATAGAGGGAATAAACAGGTAAAAAATTAATAAAAAAGACCAATCACATACAAAAGAAATATCAATAACACATATATATCAACTGTGGAAACATAAACATACACATGTCCAAATCTATAGTGAATATTCAATGTATATTTAACCCATTGATTTGTTAATTTTAATATCATAAGATGGCATATGAATGGTATATCATCAAACTCCTAGACACAATAGATATGGTTTAAAGGACATATGTAAAACACAATATTATTCTAGAAAAAAGTAAATATATAGTTAGAAAAAGGAAAACAAATAATAAATAATAAAGAAGAATAGATGCCAAAAGAAAATGTAGGACAATTGAATTCATTAATAAATATATATCTTATTTGATCACTAGAAAGCAGAAAAAAATGACAATAATAAATAACTTAATAAACAGACAATCATTATTATCATCGTGAGACGGAAGCATAGCAAGAATACTCATACAAAATGTTCATGAAAAATGTTTTAGATTTAAAATTTGTCCCTGAAGAAGCTCCTTTGCTGGAGGGAAACGCGCGTTGGACGCGCAATGTTGTCAGTCTCCTACTTGGAGCTGTTTTAATGTAGTGTCAGCAGTCTCCTGGCTCTAACTGTGTTGATCCCATTAGTTAGTTATTTATTTAATCCTTTAATTTTATAGTGAGTGTGCCTGCTTTCCTTGCACAGCACTGCCGTGTCTGGCAGGTCTATGCTGCAGTGTATGTACTAAGTGAACTTAAAGTGATTTGTTACCGGCGCTAACCACACCCAATCTGTGATAAAATAGTGCACAAAATTAAAATTCAAAATAAAATGTGTCAAGGTGATCACTGATCAAATTCTCAACCTTCCAGGAATGTGTACAGATTCCTTTCAATAGTAGCTTGTCCGGGATGGGAAGGGAGCGAAGATAGCAGGGATACACCATGAAAAATAAAAAATAAATGCATACAATAGTGTAATAAGTTCTTTTCAATCTGGATAAAACATGTATGTCTTGGCTCTATAGCAATGCCTACTTACAGCAGGTCAAAAGGTAAAAAGCATTGATCTACACAGCAGGTAGAAAGGTGTCAGGATCTTCAGGAACAACAGCCCAGGTTTACAGCATAAGAAATCAGCACCTCAGCTCAGACGTCAGTAGATGTGAGTGGATCAGAGACATGCAAAAGAAAGGCAGACCATAGTGTCGATCGTGCATAAAATTTATATAAACAAACAACAAATTTTAGGAATTGTACTCACATTGTGTACATAATCATAGTTCACATAAGGCTTTACTTGAGGCAAATGGAGTGCTGGTTCAGTGTGGAGCAGCTCACCGGGGATCTTCTCCTCAATGAATGCTCCTGAGGAAGTTGTCTAGTACGACGAAACGCGTAGAGCCACTTTCATTGCTGCAGCTGCTCTTTCTACTGAAGGCTTCAGAGTTGCTGAGTTCCCCCACCGTTTGCCTCCAAGACCGGATGCCGTCACCCCAACAGCGGATGTGACGTCAGACGCCATCTCCCACCCGGTCTGTTGTGCAGCTCACCGGGGATCTTCTCCTTAGACTCACAACAGACCGGGTGGGAGATGGCGTCTGACGTCACATCCGCTGTTGGGGTGACGGCATCCGGTCTTGGAGGCAAACGGTGGGGGAACTCAGCAACTCTGAAGCCTTCAGTAGAAAGAGCAGCTGCAGCAATGAAAGTGGCTCTACGCGTTTCGTCGTACTAGACAACTTCCTCAGGAGCATTCATTGAGGAGAAGATCCCCGGTGAGCTGCTCCACACTGAACCAGCACTCCATTTGCCTCAAGTAAAGCCTTATGTGAACTATGATTATGTACACAATGTGAGTACAATTCCTAAAATTTGTTGTTTGTTTATATAAATTTTATGCACGATCGACACTATGGTCTGCCTTTCTTTTGCATGTCTCTGATCCACTCACATCTACTGACGTCTGAGCTGAGGTGCTGATTTCTTATGCTGTAAACCTGGGCTGTTGTTCCTGAAGATCCTGACACCTTTCTACCTGCTGTGTAGATCAATGCTTTTTACCTTTTGACCTGCTGTAAGTAGGCATTGCTATAGAGCCAAGACATACATGTTTTATCCAGATTGAAAAGAACTTATTACACTATTGTATGCATTTATTTTTTATTTTTCATGGTGTATCCCTGCTATCTTCGCTCCCTTCCCATCCCGGACAAGCAGTGTATGTACTACCATTATCACTGCATTTGCCAGCTTTATCACTCTAGCACTCTTATTTTAACACACTAAAGTCTCCATTATAGTGCGCAGTGCTGGCTGATCTAGCAAGGTAGCTGGACATTTAACCCATTGGCCACTCACTTGTGTACATCTATACACTTCCATTATTGGGTCTCACCGTTGCTCCAGAGGGGTTAACACCCTGACTCCTAGCAATCTGTGTCCTCCATATCCCACCATTATTAAGTGGTTAAATGGGATAGTATGAACTTATAACTGACGACAAGGTTGCCTGATAGCGTTGATTTAATATATTTTTAATTCACATTACACATTACTTTGGTAATATATGTTTTAAGTAAATTTATTAAAAGTTAATTTTTACACTGTTATGGTGTGCATTTAAGTGAATTCTTTTAGGGGGCACATCCATTTTGTGTTTCCCTTCACCTTTTCTAGATCCCATTCTGTATTAATTCCTGCAGGGGATAATGTATCCAAAGAATGGATCCAAAACATCTCCCGCTGGTTGAGGAGCTTTAATCTATCACCCCCTCTCATGGGCATGGGCACCAGTTCTACAGCAGAAACTGTAGGAGGAGGAGTCAGACTTCCAAATAATTGTTTACTAAGTCTTTAGATGCAGCTGTGCATGACCAGTCCATTAAGGCTTTTTCCTCATATTAGAGAGTCTACATACAGAAGGTCATTATTGCTCAGAGGGAAGAACGTAACATTTCTGAATACTTCACATCTGGAGTGGTCACCAGTCCTTCCAAGACATTGACCCCAAAACACATCTGCAACATTCATTAAGATCCTGCTTTGAACCCAATCATATTGGTCTGGCATGCATTAAAGCATCATTCGCACAAATCTGATTCCACCACCTCAGAGGACTTTGAGTACGATTGGATTCCGGACCAACAATCCTCACTACCAAGATCTTTGGACTTCATTTTTCTGCAGGTTTATATACCAGATAGTGCGCCAAGGACTATTTCTGTTTTCTTTCATTGTTTGTTTTATTTTTGTTTTTAAGCTATTGTTGTACTTACCTTGTGGATAGGTTTGTGGTTTTTCAATCCTTAGGCAGCCGTCTTCTCAGTTTGTTATATTAGTCTGTAGAATTCACTAGTTTATTGTTGTATCTTTGTAAGGGAATTCCAACATTTAGAGCACTTATCCATCATTATCGTGTATTGTTAAGTTAGGCTAATAGGTTAAGCGCTTAGTATATGTTTAGTTTAATTTTTTCTATCATAACATTTTTTATAGCGGATAAAAGATCCATAGAATCTCTCAGAAAAGAAGGCAGATTTTTTACCAGTGGCTGTAAAAAAC
This sequence comes from Ascaphus truei, assembly GCF_040206685.1. Lineage (NCBI taxonomy): Eukaryota > Metazoa > Chordata > Amphibia > Anura > Ascaphidae > Ascaphus > Ascaphus truei. The sequence continues at coordinate 23,179 of NW_027453957.1, forward strand.
CATCAATGTAGCGTGATAACCCATCTCCCAAAGATCCAATACTGGCCACAATGGGCCGCCCAGGAGGGCGGACAAGTGACTTATGGATCTTTGGGAGATGGTGGAAGATGGGCACAATAGGTGAGGCATTGTAGAGAAACTCATATTCCTTTGTGTTAAGTACAAATAGGGCCTTTCCTTCTTCAAGAATCTCTTTCAAAAGGTGTAAAAACTCACATGTGGGATCATGTCAATTTTGTATAAGATTCAACATCCTCAAGTAATCTAAGTGCCTCTGCCTGATAATCTGAAGAAGAGGGCACCACAATGGCCCCTCCCTTATCAGCCTTTTTGATTGTAATAGACCTATCTTCCCTGAGGGCAATCATCTCCAGGAAGTCAATATCTGACAGATTCGTTTTATTTAAAGAGGGAACCCCCCGGGGTACAATACCCCTAGCCAATAACCTGAGATCCCTCTCAACCAGCTTCTCAAAGGTCTTAATATTATGATTGTTAAAAATATGAGGGCAAAAGGTTGATTTCTTCTTAAGACCTAAGTGTAATTGCCCAAAGAAGCTGAATGAGGAAGGGATCTCAGGCTCCAAATCCTGATTTTGTTCATCATAAAGATCTCTAAGATCTGATAAAGCACATTGTTCACGAAATGAATGCAAATCCAAATTCTCCATTGAAACATCAATACCATCAACATTCTCAGCTAGACCTCTATCAGTGGAATATAGTGGAACCTCTGTTGTCCCTTTTTTCTATTAAAATATTTTTTAAGAGACAATTTGCGAATTAATTTTTGGAGATCAATGATGGTATTGAATAAATTAAAATCTTGGTATGGGGCAAAATTTAAACCTCTATTTAGAACCGCAATCTGGTCATCTGTAAGAGTCTTATGTGAAATGTTGATAACATTATCCACAACTTCTCCTATGCATATTTCTTTCTTTTGCTCGATCCCCCGGATCCCCCTCCCCCCTTCTCTTCTTTGATGATCTCCTTGTCCTCTTTCGTTTTTTGACTCCTTTTGAAACAAGGAGTATGAAGGTTTATCTTCTTTCCGAGAGGGCATCATAACAGATTTTTGTGAAGAGTCGGTTTCAGGGGAGGTAGATCTAACTCGCCAATTATCATCATCATCACAAAAGGAAACGCCTAGTGAACGACTCTCATAGTCAGAACCATCTGACTCAAAACTGGAAGCGTTTCCATGGCGTTTTAGGATGGATTTATTCGGGTTCTTGGAGTCACCTTGTTTTTTATTATTCTGATATTTAGAACCAGATTTTGGTTGTGGCTTTTGTGCGTTTGTAGTGTAGCGTTGCCATATATAAACTTGCTGCTTCTCATAGTCTATCTTGTCCCTATCAAACTTTTGTTGTTTCTTAATCATTAGAGACTTTTCCATAGCACCCACGTTGCTTAAAAGTGTTTGGTCATATTTAATAAAATTCTCCATTTTTCTGCAACCTTTCAATTTATCCTGTAGGACTTTCACATTGGCTCTCACTTTCTTTTTTTTAATTTAGCTTATACTTAATGATCAATTTGATTAGCTTAAATGAGCAATGATCTAATATGGCTTTCCAGTCATTCTCAAAATCTTTATTAATAAAGCCAAAGGACGGTACCTTTTTCAAGCGTAAGCCTCACGGAATCCTTTTAACTCTAGCATAGTTCTCAAGAGTGGTAATGTCCCACCAATACCTAATGTCCTGTGATAACAGTTTTTCCAATGTAAGGAAGTGGGTAATTAAGTCAGCAGGCTCTTCACAGATGAAATTAGCACCTTCATCAAAAACTGACTCTGCCCTCCTCTGACGGTGAGTGTCTCCACAGTTAAAGGCATAGGTATCAGTAACCCCTTCCTCATCCTCCACTTCTACATAATCTTCCATAATAAAAAACACACAGGATAGGAATAGCACGAATACTCACTCCAGAGAAATAAAAAAAAATGTTCCACAGAAAGAAAAAATGTGAATAAATAGATGCCACAAAAAATAAATAAATAAATGGTTAGAAAAAAAAATAACGATAGCACTCCAGTTCTCAAATCACCAATTAAGTGATTACATACATATTCACGGGGTATAAGCCTCTTCTTATAATGTCAATAATGAAAGTCTTAATTCCAGGCTGAGCAGCCGTGGCCAAACCAGCAATATGCGAAGCAGAGGAAAAGACCTCCCAGCCCAATGTTACAATCCTGGTAGATAGCGTGTATCACGCGCATGCTGTATTAACCCCCAGCAAAATGAATCCTTAGAGGGACCAAGGGCCCATCGTGTCCAGTGTTTTCCCGTTCAATGTGATCAAGGATTCATCACAGCTACAGTGCTTATTCCTACATGGTTGGTCTCCGATGTGCTGGGGGTTAATACAGCCTGCGCGTGATACACGCTGTCTACCAGGCTTGTAGCGTCGGGCTGGGAGGTCTTTTCCTCTGCTTCGCTTATGACTGTACGTAGTGGTAAATACAAGCCTGTCCTCCTTCTTATTTTTGGTAGCACTTACCTCTTTATCCAGTGCCCGGTCTAACACAGCAGGAGGATATCCCCTAGCCAGGAATCTACTACGTAGTTCTCCAATAGCTGGTTCAATATTATCCTTCCTGCTCGTGATTTTGCAGACCCGGACTTTCTGTGAAAAAGGTAATGCATCAATAAGAGAAGGAGGATGATGGTTATCTGCCCTTAAAATGGCATTTCTGTATGTATCCTTTCTAAAAAGATCAGTATGTAACTCCCCATTAGTCTGTGTAATGAGGACATCTAAAAAAGAGAGTTGCTGTGTACCACATCATCTGAAAAACACGGTGGAGGCAGTGATGGCATGGGCATGCATGGTTTACAATGGCACTGGGTCACTAGTGGTTTTTGATGATGTGAACGAAGACAGAAGCAGCCGGATGAATTCTGAAGTGTATAGGGATATATTGTCTGCTCAGATTCAGCCAAATTCAGTGAAGTTGATTGGACGGCGCTTCACTTTACAGATGGACAATGACCCAAAACATACTGCGAAAGAAACCCAGGATGTTTTTAAGGCAAAGAAGTGAAATATTCTGCAATGGCCGAGTCAATCACCTGATCTCAACCCGATCGAGCATGCATTTCACTTGCTGAAGACAAAACTTAATGCAGAAAGACTCACGAACAAACAACAACTGAAGACAGCTGCAGTAAAGGCCTGGCAAAGCATCACAAAGGAGGAAACCCAGCGTTTGGTGATGTCCATGCGTTCCAGACTTCAGTCATTGCCTGCAAAGGATTCTCGACAAAGTATTAAAAATTAACATTTTATTTATGATTGTGTTAATTTGTCCAATTACATTTGAGCCCCTGAAATAAGGGGACTGTGTATGAAAATGGTTGCAATTCCTAAACGTTTCATACGATATTTTTGTTCAACCCCTTGAATTAAAGCTGAAAGTCTACACTTCTATTGCATCTCAGTTGTTTCATTTCAAATCCATTGTGGTGGCGTACAGAGCCAAAATTATGAAAATTCTGTCAGTGTCCAATTATTTCCGGACCTAACTGTGTGTGTGTGTGTGTGTGTGTGTGTGTGTGTGTGTGTGTGTGTGTGTGTGTGTGTGTGTGTGTGTGTGTGTGTGTGTGTATATATATATATATATATTTTTTTTTTAATGATAGGGATGTAAAGTAGGTTTGTAAATGAAAAAAAAAAATATGAAACCCTTAATACAGCTGAATCCCGTTATAACGCGGTGCTCTTGGTCCACATAATGAGCACGTTATAACCAGGATCGCGAAATGGTCGGCGCAATCAGGATGAACGGTTCTGCGAGGACTTACCCGGCATCTGCAGCTCTCTCCACTTCATCAGGCTCCGAGGTGCTTACATACGCTCTCCCAAGCTTTCAATTTGACTGACTTTTGAGCGCAGGAGGGTCACATGACCCTTCTCTGATCAATGACAGCCCAACAGTGAATACATTTTATATAATACACATGCGGGAATTGAACCCTGATCACCCATGGACTGCACTGTGCAGTAGATGTTACGTTTGTTTATAGAGTCAGATTCATCACACCAATACTGTGGTGTAGCAGCTAGAGAATTGCACCAGCATATGAAAGATCATGGGTTCAATTCCCGCATGGTGTAGGGGTGTGTGTATATATGTGTATCAGCGTGTGTCTGTTAGCAATAATGCATTGAATATTATATAAAAATAAAACCTTGGAGATGTTTTTAAATCGGGAGCCACGCTCAGACAGCATTAAAAGCGGATTCGCGCTATAGCAGATTGCGCTATAACGGGGTTGAGCTGTACTAATATTTTGACCACAGGGTAAACGGGTTGGAGTAAGCCATGCTTCTTATCTGTACCAACATTAAATACCCAAGGGTTTAAAGATTGGTACATGTCTGGAGTGTTTATATCTAGCTAGCACCAACACTGTCCTGGGTTTCCATTACTCAATGCAATATAAAAAAATGTTTTGTTTTTTTTTCAACTTTAAATTTTTATTGGAAAGTACAAATACAGCCAATGTTCCACAGCCCATTATTACATTTCCAGTTTTGTTAAACACATGTAATGACGCCTCGAAGACACATCCACTTAACACTTTACAAACAAGACCAGACGAACTTGACAAGGGGACAGGGAAAGAGGTTAGGGGTGGGAGGGAGGTGGTAGGTTGCCAGGCTCTGGTGCAGTTTTTTAGATATCTCTTGTTCAACCTTTTAGGCAATAGCTAAGGGTTTTAACTGGGACAGGTTCTTCTGAGGTTTCTTTCTTTTATTTGTTTTTCCCTATTCTATGACTACATGAAGGTCTGCTAACTGTGCGTCGCTGAGTCGTGTTGTCTAATCTGCCCTTAAAGGAGAACGCACCTAGTTTAATTAGTGCAAGATTGAGGTGGCGTCCACTCCTGGGATGTCTACCTGGGTCAACCATGGATCCCAGACCTTTAGAACATTTGTGCCGGAGTCATTAACTAAACTCGTTAATTGTTCCATCCGGCAGACATGCCAAATTCTGTTTTTGATCTTAGGGATAATTGGTATCTCCTGCTGTTTCCATAATGCTGCGATCTCACATCTTGTGGCTGTAGCAAAATGCGCAATTAATTTATGCGACGCATTTGACAGACCCTGGATCCGCATGCCCAATAGGAACAGCCACGGGTCCAGGGGGATCTCCAAATCGAGAATCCGCTGAATCCAATCTCTGATTTGTTCCCAAATAGGGGCCCCCTTAGTGCAAGACCACAACATATGTCGGAGGTCAGCTGCTTCCCCACACTGTTTAGGGCAGAGAGGGGAGTAGCCTTTTACAAATTTCGCTAAGCGCGTCGGAGTGTAATACCACCTCATAAGGACTTTATATGCGTTCTCCTTTAATGTGGTGCAGATTGAGCTTTTCGCCGCCGCCTGTATAATTCTGTCCCATTCGTCGTCCTCTAAAGTCTCTCCTAGGTCTGATTCCCAGTGTCTCATGTAACTCAGTCTATTGTCAATGGGCGACTTCTGGCAGATCACTTCCCTGTACATTCTAGATGTGAGTCCCCTTGTGTCCGTATCTCTGGAACACAGCTGCTCAAAATTTGTTCGCGCCGGTCGAATTGGCGTTTTATTGTAGAAATCTCTGATCTGGAGGTACCTAAAAAATTTGTTTGGGATATTCTTAGAGGATTTAATTTGGTCAAATGTTTGTATGGTCGTTATGCCCTCCAGATCTTTTAGACGGGAGAAGCCCTTCTGAGTCCATATCAAGAAATTTTTGCTATTCAGGTCCGGAGCGAAGTCTGGGTTGCCCACTATTGGTGTCATTAATGATGTTTTGGTAGTCAAATTACATTTGAATTTCGTGGCCTCCCAAACTTATAATGAATTGACCATGGTCTGCAGCGGATTGTTCATCTTGCGTACCCCTTCTCTGGGTAGCCAGATTAAATTTCGGATTTCAATTGGTGCACAGAATCTCTTCTCCAACTCAACCCATCTCCGTAGGCTTGGGTCTGTGTGCCATTGGAAAATCTGCCCTAATTGGGCTGCTTTATAGTAGGCCTGCAAGCAAGGCACCGCTCACCCTCCGCAGGATGAATGGGACGTTTTAATATTCCTTTAGCAATTCTTGGGTTTTTCCCGTTCCAAATAAATTTTATAATTTTTGACTGGAGGGAGAGGATGTCCGCCTGCACCAAAGGGATAGGGAGACTCTGGAAAAGATATAGCATCTTTGGGAGGAGATTCATTTTCACGCTATGTATCCTCCCAATCCATGAGATGCTCCCCTTCATCCAGGTTCGGAGATCCTCCCCCAGCGTCTTTATGATCTTGGGGAAATTTGCTTTATATAAAGTTTTGTACTCCCTTGTGAGATAAACCCCTAAATATTTGATAGCGGAGGGTTGCCATTTGAACTGAAAATTGAGGTCAATCAGTTTTTCAACTTCTTTTGGTAGATTAATATTGAGGGCTTCTGATTTAGACTGATTGATCTTAAATCCCGAAATTTGGTTAAATTTGCCCAGTATGTTGAATACATTTGGGAGAGATGTGAGAGATTTGGCTATTGTGAGAATGACATCGTCCACATATAGAGCGGCTTTGTGCATTTGGTCTCCCACAGGGATACCAGAGATATCTGGGTTATTTCTGATGTGTGCCGCCAAAGGCTCTATACATAAGGCGAACAGTAGTGGCGACAGCGGGCATCCTTGACGTGTTCCGCTTTTGATTTCAAACTGTTCTGAGGGGAAACCTTGATATCTCACTCTTGCTGTTGGGTTTTTATACAACGCCAGGATGGCCTGCAGGAGGCGTCCCTCAAAGCCAAATGCTCTCAGTGTTTCCGATAGGTAGGGCCAATCTATTCTATCGAAGGCTTTTTCAGCGTCCAGACTTAACACCATGGAGTGAATTTTTTCTTTTTGGGCCAGATCAATTAGGTCAATAATTCTCCTGGTGTTATCTGCCGCTTGTCTACCTCCGATAAACCCTACTTGATCCGTGTGAATTAACCCGGGAAGAACACTACCCACCCTGTTGGCTATAAGTTTAGAGTATATTTTGAGGTCCAAGTTAATCAGTGAAATGGGCCGGTAGCTCTTACAGTCTGCCGGGTCCTTTCCGGGTTTATGGATCACCGATATTGAGGCTTGGAGCATTTGTGCTGGGAATGAGGCCCCTGCTAAGATTTCATTGAATAACTTTAACATGTGGGGGGCTAGAATTTTAAAATATTTATTGTAATATAAGTTCGAAAAGCCATCTGGCCCTGGGGCTTTAGCCGGTTTTAGTGCTTTGATGACTCCAGAGAGTTCCTCCATCGTGAAGTCCGACTGGAGTGCCTCCCTTTCGCATCTCTTCAAAATGGGTAAATGTGCCTCTATTAAGAAGGTCCGTAAATCCTCCTTTGTTTTCGGATTATGGGTTACCTTATCTCCATTGTATAATATTTCGTAATACTTTTTGAATTCCCCTGCTATGTTCGCTGGGATGGAGGTAAGGTCCCCATCTTGGTTTCGAATTGCGTGAATGTGATAGTTTGGAAGCTTGTTTTTTTAGCTTATTGGCAAGTAGTGTGTCAGGCTTGTTAGCTTTTTCATAAAATTTCCGCTTGGACCAGGTCAATTCCTTCTCGGCCTGGGCGGAGAGGAGGAGGTTAAGACAAGTTTTAGTGGCTAGTATTTGAGTTAACGTGTGGGCATTCTTATTTTTTTGTGGAGGGAGGAAAGCTCTGCTAGCTGTTCCTCTAGCTTCAAAATTTTTCCCTCCCGTTCTCTTTTCCGTTTAGCGGCCAGATTCATAATGACCCCCCTGAGGGTAGCCTTATGGGCCTCCCACAGTCTGGAGTGCGTAGCCACACTCCCCTCATTCTCCTCGAAGTATTGTGTGAGCTTTTCCCCAATTTCCACCTGTAGGGCTGGGATTTTCAGCAAGATTTCGTTTAGTTTCCAGTTCGCTCTAGGTCTGTCTAGTGGGATTAGTGTGCACCGCAGCTCTATAGATGCATGGTCTGACAATTGAAATATCATGGATCTCGGTGCGAGAGACCCCAGGGACCATTCTGTTGGATACAAGGAAGTAATCTATCCTGCTATATGTGTCATGTGGGTGTGAGTAGAAGGTGTATTCTCTCAGTCTCTGGTGTTGTTCCCTCCAGATGTCGAGTAGTTGGCAGTCACGTAACCCTTTTTTAATTGTTAGTATGTCAGATCTGTGTGTAATATTAGTGGATGAACATCTGTCAAGGTCCTCCCGTAGTGCCCTGTTCAAGTCTCCAGCGACAATGATATTACCTCTGGCCACTTTGTTGAGTTTCCCACAGAAAGTAGAGAAAAAAACGGGGGCCGTCTCATTAGGGGCATATATTGTTGCTAGAGTAATTGGGAACCCTTGGATTGCACCTCTTACTATGAGGAATCTGCCCTCTTTATCTTTGAAAGTCCTATCGGGTACGAACGGTATTCTTTTATGAATTAGTATGGCCACCCCTTTTTTTTTGACTTTCGCGGAAGACAAAAAGTGTGTCGGGTAGTCCTTATCCAGGAATTTGGGGTAGTTGTCTTGAGAGAAGTGTGTTTCTTGCAGAAACAGAATTTCTGCCCCTTTACGCTTATAATCTCGGAAGGCGATTCTGCGTTTAACCGGGCTGTTAAACCCCTTAATGTTATGTGATACTAGCCTGAGTTCCTTACTCATTTAAAAGTATGAGATGACTTTGCTGCCGATATCTGTTCTTGATTGATGCACCTGGACCACAATCCCGACCTCCTCTTCTTCTCGAACTGCAATACCTCACTTCACCACCTACAGCAATACACAAGGGGGAGCACACAAGAGGGTACACCTGGGGGGACACAACAAACACTAGACAAGACAAAAGACAGTAGAATTCTCGTCGTCTAGTTAGCTGCACTGGAACTAGGTAGGACTCCGCACACTACCTCAGCTGCCTGTCTGGATGGGTCCTCCCCACACACCATCATGCGGGAGACTCAGGAGTCCTGTTGCCAACAGGTGCACCACCAGACACTATCACACTGTAATGGGGACCGGTTAGACCACAGGGGCCAATGTGAGATTGGGTGGGTCAGGCCGGGCCAGAAATACCGTTACATTTGGAGGCGAGCTGCTGAGATCAGATCTGTCAACAGGACAGGCTCTAGCTAGGCACACTGGGAAACAGGGAGAGCGTCTGCTGCCACTCTGTGCTGCGTAGGGACGGACCTAGGGGTGGTCAGGGGCTGACAGGGTATTGTCAGTTCGCAGGGACGACCTAGGGGCCTGAAAGGAGTGAGGGGTCTGGAGCCGGGCTATAGCTGACCGAGTCACTTTGAGGTAGTGCTAGTTGGTAGGACGCCAGAAGGGATAGCCTGTTAACGTGGTCAGGAATCCTGGAGAGGGTCTGCGCTAGGCTGACCAAGAGAGGTAGACGCCCCAAGTACTGCATGGCAGAGCCAGAGTACTCTAGCCCATTCCAGACACTTACCATAGGGAGCACAGACTGGGAGGAAGGAGTTACAGCAGACACTGAGAGAGTGAGCCTAGCCTGAGGTAGTGCAACATGAGTCCAGCCTAGATCAGGTACACATGTGGTGGTGCATCTGAGCAATCTTTATTGTACTGGTGTGGTGGCTGCCCCGCAGAGCGGAGCCCCATGTATGATAATTGGTACGAGAGCGTGACAATCCAAGGAATGGAGGATCCGCGTTGTGCGGAGAGCCCAAAATGGCGACCAGAGGCTGATGGGGAAGGCACCCATGGCGTGCGCCCCACTGAAGAGCAAACTGTCGCTGAGCTGTCTCTAACTAATCTGCTCTGGAGTGGAGCGAAGGCTGTGGCTGCCCCGTTTTTGTCCTGTCTGGGACACCGAGGGGCCACCCTTGAAGAGTGTGAGGACATTGTGATAACTGGGGGGGAACCCAGCGAGAAGAGCAAACAAACTGACATTTCGGGCTTAAAAGCCACCCAAAATGGCGGTTCCCGCTTGCTAGGGAGACCGCATGGGCCAGTCGCAGAGAAAATGGCTGATACAGAACTTGCAAAAAGCTGGCCGGGAATGGCGCGAACAGCAGAGCCCCGCCCTGATGGGGGGTATGGCGCGAAAGCTACGACTGCGCCTTCATGGACAGTGACTCACTCGGCCCCTGTGCTGAGTCAACCGCTTAGTCTATGGGACCCTCCCCTGATTTCCACCAGGGGGAGTGACTTTCAATTATGGCCTGTGGGAATGCACCCACTGGGCCCAGGGACTGATATCCAGACGGCGCCACTACAAGAAGTAGTTCCGGCCGCGGAGGTAACGTGCAAAAAGGAGGGATATTTTGCACGAAAAGCAGCTGCCAGGAGAAGGCGGGAACTAGCCGCGGCCCAAGAATCCCACTCTGATGAGGAAATTGGCGCGAAAACGCAGACTGCGCCCACCAGGACTGAGAAAGGCGCGGCCTTAATTAAGGGGCATGCTATTCCCCTGTGGGATCCGCCCATAATTGCAACCCCTGGGGGCGGGTTCCAGCTATGCCAGCGGAAGGAGGAGCCGAAGCAGGAAGTGGCTGGCCCAGAAGCTTCTACCGGTCAGTTGCGAGGAACCACTGACCTGGAGAGACCCATACTGAAAGTGGTCCCTACCAAAAGAATGGCCTGCTCCTCCACTGTGGGAACTATGGTATCCACCCAGCCCTACTCGGTACCCGGCGGGGTACTAGTAGTCAGGGTGGCTAACACCGAGACGGTGGTCGGGCTCTGCCTACAATGCGGGCTGCCCGAAGGCATTGTTAACACGGCGGCACGCTGCCCACAATGCGGGACACTATACTTATGGCCAATGCCGACGTTCATTCCGATCCAATCTGCTGACCCCCCGGGGGATACGGCTAGGCGCTCCGCCGAGTCCCCTGGTGCACTGTGGATCAATCGTGCAAGTCCCGGAGAAAGGGGACTGGAGTCGATTAAATCGGCTGGGTCAGCAGCAACCGAGACGGTCGGGTCACTCCCCGACCGCACTGAGAAAAGACTATCGCCCCGATCGGTGACCCCTAAGTCGGGGAAGGCAGAATACTCGGATGAGGATCTCCGCGAGCTAGCGGAGGTGAAATCGAGGCCCAGGACAGAACCGGGGAGGACGACACCCCGTAGTGTGAGTAGCAGCCTGGAAAGCAGGGCGTCCCCCGTAGATCGGCGAGCCGAGAGACGGAGTCCCTCCGCCTCAGGACATGGTGGCGACGGGCGAGAGACGCCTACACCCCTGCGGAATGGTAAGAGAAAGCCACTCACTTACCTTGCTCCGGTAGACGGTGTAGCGGAAACAAGGCCGTGCCAGGCCCAAGACGCACGTGCGGAGGAGATACCACTTCCGGTGGAGACGACGGCGGAGCTTCCGGATGTCGTCATCGAGGAAGAGATCCCGCATGGGGGTCCCACCCAAGATGGCGGCGCTTCCGGTTTCGGTGAGGACATCATTTCCGGTGGCGACGGCGGAATAGACGGGAAAGATGCAGCAACGCTTCGGCGATCGGGTGAATGTCCCCGATCACCTCAAGGGCCCAAGAGCTGGATGGGAGACCCGCAGACGGATGAGGGTGAGCTATCCTCCTTGGAGCAGTCCATGGACAGCCGGGAACGGGTCGTAGTCCCGTGGCGTATCCCATCTTGCCCCTACGCCCAACCCCACGCCCTAGGTAAAACCCCTGCCCCCATCACATGTTCCCCGGGGTCCCCGCCTAGTCTGGAACTTGTGGACATACCTTTGGGGGGGGAGGAGAGACGGACTGGTGAACGACAGCGCAGTTGCGCTACGGAGGGCATTTCTCGTGGAGGGGGAGAATTAGGCAAGGCCGCGGTAGGCCGGTGGTTGCCTCCTGTGACCAATAAAACAGAGGACAAGGCCCTGGGATCATCACGGTGGTCCGTACCACGGTCAGCACGGACATCGGGGGTATTCTCATGGGGGGATGCGGAAGAGAGTGACTCAGGGGATTCACATAGGTTCAAGGAACACCGTTGGTGGGCCCCCCTCTTTGAAGGTTATGCGGCCTGGATGGATCGTACGCGATTCCTTATTAGAAGGGAGGATGTAGTTGACTTTTGGTGGGCCAAGGGAGAATTCACCCCTGAACAGCGAGACAGAGAGCTGCAGGAACGGTGGTATAAGATTGAGCACAGGGAGATAGAGCCCATGGGTCCCGATACACTGTCAGACCCTGTGGATCCTGACGAACCCCTGTCATGGGTGCTACCTGGGAGGGCAGGTAGGGCTGACCTAATTAGGATCAGTAGAGCGGAACGGGCAATAATGGCTCGATACAAGTCTTCCCACGGGTTGGAGTACCCTTATGTCCCTGAACCCCTCATGGAGGAGATAGAAGAGAACAGGGAAAGGTGGCTTAGGGAAACCATCGAGATGTACCTAGTCAATAAGGGGAGTGACGTTACTGGAAGGAGGGCAGAGGACAGAATAGATCACCTGATGCGAGTGTGGAGTATAGGGAGGAATATACACAAACACAGGGTGACCTATAGGCCCGAGAGGGGACTGCCTAGGCACTATCATGTCACGGTCCTGGATATGGGTGGTAGAGAGGTTAAGAAACCTGACCCGAGCCACTATTATTAGGGGGTACTAAGGCATTTTGCGGGCTCGTGGCTGCTGGTCGGGGCGGGCTTTGCGAGATGTCACTGTGGTCATTTTTTTTTGTATAATGGACAATCTGTGAGGTTAACAATTATGTGTTATGTGTTACAGTGCTTCCTGGAAGAAGGCATTTAAATTTAGGTCCCAGCGAGGACGATGGGATTCACCAGGGGGAGAATGTAGCGGTCATTTAAAATGGCTACAGTCATCTCTCCTGCTGACAGTAAGGCCTGGTAAGTTGTGGGCATGCCAGCAGTAATTATGGAGGTTTGCCCTCACACCCTGGTGGGGTGCCCTGTGTATGGATGGGAGTGGTCACATGCTCTGATTCCATGGTTAGTGATGTCAGAGGTGTGTCAGCTTCCAGAGTGTACATAAGGCACAGCACTGTGTCTAATAGTTAGTTCTATCTGAGTCCTGAGTTCTGTAGGAGTTCTGAATAGTCTGCGAGAGTTATGTTATAGTAGCTGAACAGGAAGACTGTGTCCAGGGACCTGGCACAGGGTAAAGACATCCCGGCTGGGATTGGGAATCCCTATTAAAGGAGAATTACACCTTTCAAAGGGAAGCACTGAGGGACAATGAGTGGCTAGAGAAACTACTGCGAGGGGCAGTTAGCCCACCTCAACCAATAAAGATGCTCTTAATCACAAACCCTCTCGTGTACATGTGTGGAGTGAATGTACAGAGAGGAGCACCACAGAGGAGTTCCTCGTCAGGACCATCCTCAAGTGACCGAAGGGACCCTGATGAGGTGGAGGCGCTGCACTGGAACTAGGTAGGACTCCGCACACTACCTCAGCTGCCTGTCTGGACGGGTCCTCCCCACACACCATCATGCGGGAGACTCAGGAGTCCTGTTGCCAACAGGTGCACCACCAGACACTATCACACTGTAATGGGGACCGGTTAGACCACAGGGGCCAATGTGAGATTGGGTGAGTCAGGCCGGGCCAGAAATACCGTTACATGTGCTTTTACTATAAATGTCTATTCAGCCAGCTCAGGCATCCATATAGGTGCCGGGAAGTCTGCATAGACATCGGAGAGGAGAAGGGATGTTGAGAGGTGTCGGGGTGTGAAGTGGCCAGGGCAGGGCTTAGTACTGGGTCCGGAGAACAGAGACCCCCTGCGGGGAGGACACTCTGATCTGCCAGACTCAGTGGAGTCTGCCCAGTAGGTGACAATGGGTTGACTAGGGGAAGCAGCAAAATGTCGGCGCGTTTTCCCATTGGTCAATCCGTATGTCCCGCCCACGGGTCATCCCAAGCCGGCTTAGCCCGTCCCCTCCTCTGGCGTCAGTCAAAGGACGAGCCCCTATTCTTATCGGTTGGCGGCAGGGTTTCCCATGCTCCAATTGGTCGCTCCTTCCTCCATGCTGAACATAGAACAGTGGAGGGTATGTAAGGAGAAAACCCCAGTCAGAGAACCAGACGATCTAGTGACTTGTGTCGATGAAGCTAGGGCGGACTTTTCAAAGTTGCTGTCACGAATACCAGAGCAACCGGCTTCGTTTTGAAGCTAGGAAAAGTCTGCCCTGCAGAGACTAAGTCAGACGTGAAGTTCAAGTTCTCATTTGGAACGTAGCGGTCGCGGCTAGGAACTGAAGCCAAAAAGAGGACCAGAAAGCATGGGTGTATATCCCGGTCAGGTTAAGCGTACCGAAGCATTCGCCCTGCACCTAGTAGAGCCTAGATTTCACCCCCAGCAAGTGTGCTTTTAGCTGTATTTTGTGTATTCATTGTGTTGTACGCGGGTTTACCCGAATAAACTGCATTTTGTTCTTACCACCTTGTTTGCCTAGCGAATGATCCCGGTAAAAATAATTGTAAAATCTCCTGGTCTCCCGTGAGAGACATTAGGGAAGGCCTAGTGATGTCACGGCCACGCCTCCCCGTCACGAGCGATCTAAAGTCCACAGATCGCTCAGGCGACAGGCGCGCACAACGCTATGTGCTCTGTCGCACACGCACTATATCACACAGCAGAAGCCAATGCAAATTATCGACTATGGGGACATACTGTAGTATATGGCACAGCACCCCAAACCCACCTTAGCAACCTTGATACCCTCTACAATTCAATGTCGCTTTGTCCTCCAATGCAACGACAACACACATCACTGCGAAATGCTCAAAGAACTAGATTGGTCATCACTAGAGTCTAGGCGCAAAGTTCATCTTTCCTGTCTTGCCTTCAAATACTTTCTCGGCAAGCTACCCACCTATCTGAACAAGCTCCTCACCCCTACCACGTGTAGCACTTATCATCTGAGATCAGACTCCAACAGACTGCTCATGGTCCTAAGGTTCAACAAAGTATCCGTCCGTTCCTCCTCATAGGCCTTCATTAATACCACCGGCGGCGTGACACGCGCGCTACCTCAATGCGATGCGCTGCCCGAAACTTGCACTGCAGGCAGGAGGCATCGGGAGGCGAGGCCATGATGTCACGTGAGTGGTTCACTCTCATTGGCTGAACCGCTCACATGACGCTGCCATCGCTTCAGAAAATAAAATTCTTGGATCTGTTCGAAAATTTGCGCACTTGGCCGCCTCGTTGGTCACCCATTCTTAGCGTGCGCTCACAGGAAAACTTTTATTTGTTTTGGTGGCGCACAACGTTCTGCGCTCCGCCGCTTCGGGTATAATCACGGCCTTACCATGCACCCCAAAACTGGAACAACCTACCAGAGACTCTTGCAGATGCTACCAGTCTAAGTGCTTTCAAAACTAAAGCTGTCTCACATTTTAATCTGGTCTGTAACGGTTACATGCGCCTATAATATATATTATCTCTAACTGTGCATGCAATGTCTTGTATATAATGTATACCATGTTCACTTAATGTAACTATGGATTTGTAACCATGTATCTGTCATCATAACTCTGTGCCCAGGACATACATTGAGAGTTACCTCATTTTCAAGTATTGCTTCCTTCCTGGTAAAACATTTTATAAATAAATAAAATATCCGAGGCCTAAGGAGCGAACACATGATTAGGAAATGCAGGAGGGGGGCGCAGGACCCTCCAGGACTGAATGGGTGAAAATCCCTCAGCTGCCCCAGGGACATCAACTTTAGGATTTCCTGTACAAGTGTACAAGCATACCCCGGTTTAAGGACACTCACTTTAAGTACACTCGCGAGTAAGGACATATCACCCAATAGGCAAACGGCAGCTCGCGCATGCGCCTGTCAGCACGTCCTGAACAGCAATACCGGCTCCCTACCTGTACCAAAGCTGTGCGCAAGCGGGGAGACTGTAGAGACTGTTACACATGTGTTATTTACATCAGTTATGCGCGTATATGAGGATTGCAGTACAGTACATGCATCGATAAGTGGGGAAAAGGGAGTGCTTCACTGTAAGTACATTTTCACTTTACATACATGCTCCGGTCCCATTGTGTACGTGAATGCGGGGTATGCCTGTACCACCTGATAAGATTACACAAATAATGCAATAAATTGCACCCATTTAAGAAATATAGCGCTGTGCCATTTGTTTAAATAGAGCTGCGTTAACGTTCTGCCACCGTTAACCTGCGTTAATAGATGCGACCAAATCTGTACATCATTTTCTTTTACACTACATTAAGGTGAGACTATAATTACACGTTTATAATGTGAGGTCTATGAGCTGAAAGCGCAGCTTAGTGCAGGGGTGAGCAAACTTTTTATGCCGAGCCCCCCTTTTCATCCATGAAATTTCTCGGGCCCCCCCTGCCTGACGTAATCAAAATCACATGAAAAAAAAAAAAAAACCTTTATTAAACGGTATACAATATAAATCCAAATATGTCTATAAATACTTACATATTTCAACAGCTCGCGCTTGCAAAATTAGGCTGCGTCCACGCTGCCGCTGAGAGCGGTGACATCACCAACTCTCCAAGCCTGAGCGCAGGGTGTCCTGCATCATTTTGCAAACGTGGATCGGGGCTATTTGTGTGTGGCTGTGTGTGGCTGTGTGTGGCTGTGTGTGTGCATTGACTTCTGCTGAGCGCACTTCAAAGTCAATTTTGTTTGTCTCCCCAAGCGCCGAGCTTGGGAGAGCGTACGTGCACAAAGGCAATACTTTTGGGGGGCATTCATCCACCTCTTTGCTACCTCCCTTCCCTCTCCCCCCCTTTTTGTTTCTACCTTCCCCTCCCTGCTCTTTGGCTTGCTATCCCCATTGTCATCCACACTCCTACCTACATTATTATTATTATTTTTTTTCCGTTTTCAATGGTTTCACTTTTTTTTTATTATTTCTGTACATTCATAGTGTGATTGATATAGTGGCAGCCGACCCTTTCCCTCGCAGAGGATCGCAGCGAAGCAGGTTGCCAGCGGAGGAGAGCAGGAACACAGCGCTATTGCAGGGCAGACACCGGGAGGGGCGTTTGACTTCACCGTGCTCGGGCGTGCTCCTCCCCGTACCCCCGAAGCCCCTGCGCGTGTGCGCACACACCATCACGAGGCCGCCACCTGCACTATCTTGTTCAGCCACCCGCACACATCTTCGGCTGCCCGCCCGTGCACATCTTATTGGCCGCCCATCGCGTACAGCTTTTTCGTCCTCCCGCGCAAAGCGTCTGCCGGCCCGCGCACCCAGATTTCGCCGCACGTCGCCTGCGCCCCCCTAAATCTTGCGCCTTATTGCCCCCCACCAGTTTGCGCACCACTGCAATACAACACACACTCTCTCTCTCAATCAATCACCACATACACACCACATACACACACACACAATCCCCCCCCACACACACACACACTCCCCCCCCCCCCCACACACACACACACAATCCCCACACACAATCCCCACACACACACACACACACACTCAATCCCCCCACACACACACAATCCCCCCACACACAAACACACCCCCCCCCACACACACAAACACACTCAATCCCCCCCCATACACAATCCCCCCCGCACACACTCAATCCCCCCCACACACACACACTCAATCCCCCCCACACAAACATACACTCAATCCCCCCCCATACACACAATCCCCCCCCACACACACACACTCTCAATTCCCCCCCCACACACACACACTCAATCCCCCCACGCACACACTCAATCCCCCCAATCACACTCAATCCCCCCCCCCACACACACAATCCCCCCCACACACATACACACTCAATCCCCCCCCACACACACACTCAATCCCCGCCCCCACACTCAATCCCCCCCCCACACACTCAATCCCCCCCACACACACTCAACCCCCCCACACACACACACACTCAATCCCCCCCCACACACACACTCAATCCCCCCCACACACACACACACACTCAATCCCCCCACACACACACAATCCCCCCCCACACACACTCAACCCACCCCCCACACACACACTCAACCCCCCCCCCACACACACACTCAACCCCCCCCCACACACACACACTCAACCCCCCCCCCACACACACTCAACCCCCCCCCCACACACACACTCAACCCCCCCCCCCACACACACACTCAATCCCCCCCACACACACTCAATCCCCCACCCACACACACACAATCCCCCCCCCACACACACACAAAATCCCCCCCACACACTCAATCTCCCCCCCCAACACACACAATCCCCCCCACACACAAACACACACCCCCCCACACACAAACACACACACCCCCACACACAAACACACTCAATCCCCCCCCACACACACACTCACTCAATCCCCCCCCCCATACCTTGTGACCTTGAGCAAGTCACGTTATCTCCCTGTGCCGCAGGCACCAAATAATAGATGTATGTGTAGGGATGTGGTAGGAACCTCATATGTGTGTTCAGTTGGTGTTTTGACTGTTCAGGAGAGTCATGTGGAGGTTCTGCGCTGATGCAATAGCTGTGAGTCTGTGCAGCTCAAGGCAGAGAAGCTCCGCTGAGGAACTACAACTCCCATGAGCTCCTGGGCAGTCACCTGACTTGAGGAGCCAATCGGAAGGCTAGAATTACGGGAGGAGGAAAGGGAAGCGTGGGGGAGAGGCTAGTCAGAGGGGATCTGGAAGGTAACGGAGGAGGGTGTATGCGTGCAGGGGGTCCGTGACCCGCCTGCATAGGCTAGCTTTACCCCGTAGGCCCTTAGGAGAAACCCCTGAGTCACAGTGTGCTGCTGTGCTGCAGGGACGGCCATAGTGCTAGCGATCAGTCACCTTACTGTGTACACAGTTAGGGACAAGCGTGCGGAGCAGGTTTGCTGGTGAGCTGCTTGGGACCAGACAGCTGCACTGCGGACATCCCAGACAAGCAAGGATTCGGCTGATCCTTTTCCAAGTATTACCGGTCACCGCCGTGACCGGAAGGTAGTAGATACGTCAAGTGCACCAACACCGGTCAACAGGCGCTGATCCCGCCTTAGGCATAACTATAGGGAGACACTAGCGAGTACACACCGCTATCGTACTGTAACGGTCATATCACCCCACCCAATCGCATATACCGCGTGCGTGGAGGGAACATGCAATGTTACCAAGGGGGGTGCGTGGTGCAATACCTGTTGGCTCACAGAAGGCTGAGCCTCCGCTAAGGGAACCTGGGGCAATGTATTACAATACTAATGATGCAGCGCCTCCACCTGCGATGGCTCCCACCAGAGGGGAAGTAGTTCCTCGCAGGACAATACACAATGACCACACAGACAGCTCTATATAACTATTAACTTTACTACATGCAGCAACTTATCACATTACATCTCAACACATGCGCCACGGCGGACGCTAACCACTCTAGGCGTCACGGCGGACGCTACCACCTCTAGGCGTCACGGCGGACGCTACCACCTCTAGGCGTCACGGCGGACGCTACCACCTCTAGGCGTCACGGCGGACGCTACCACCTCTAGGCGTCACGGCGGACGCTAACCTCCCGCAGAGTGACCCCACCCTGTGTCCAGTAGCCCCCACCCAAATGTCTTGCACTCCCAAAATCATATACCAATGTCTGCATATGTATGTGTGACTGCGCAGCCACTATGTCTGGTGATAGGCCTGGTTGGTGCACGTGAGTTGCAGGTTACCTGCCCGGGCTCCAGCCACGGGTACCGCGATATCACCGGAGTTCCGCCCGATCCGACGTTGTCCTCCACACCGCGTTGGGTGAATTCCAGCGCGGATAATATCACCTTAGTCCCAGGGTCTTTGATAGTGTTCTGAGCCCAGAACCCACCTCGCAGGGCCGCACGGCTTTAGCACTGTGTCCCTGACTAAGCTACCAATAAATGGGTCAGTGTCCCTATCTAGGGCCTGTCCCTATACTCCAAAAGCTATTAAGTGGCTCAGGACCTAACTGGGGGCTGCTGGCCTAATGCAGAGGGTCACTGACCCCTGCATCCACCTCTTACCCCTAGCTGGTCCGGATCCTGACTGCCCGTGTCACTGCAAAACCCCGCGAAAAATATCTCTCCTTTCCCGGGCAAATCCCTCAGCCCTATTGGCTCCCTGGCGTCAGGTGTCTCTGCCCCTATGCACCCTGGGGGCTGGCCGTCTATCCTCGCGCATGCGCGAGCTATCAGGGGCCTCCCGCGCTAGCTGGCATCCTGCGCATGCGCGAGCTAACTGTCATGGCGGCGCCCTGCTCCGCTAGCCGCCGGGCCGGTGGCAACGCGATCGCGGCCTTAGCGACGGCCCGATCGCGTCCCCGGCAACCGCCCGACCCGCTTCCCTAGCAACCGGCCGCACAGCAACACCGCGCGCTCGCAACGGTGAAGGAGGAGGCGAGTGCGCGAGGGGGGGGGACAAGGGAGGGGGCGAGTGCGCGAGGGGGACCTGGCTACATCCTCCCCCTGGTGAAACTCCAACGTCCCCGCTTGGACCACATAACTTACTACTATACACAACCGTTATATAATAAAAATGCATCTGGTACGAATACAACTTAGCACATTGCATCAACTTTAAACAAGGTTACACAATTCTGTGAGCATCACAATCACGGATTGGATTTTGCTCCGAGACCACTGCTGAGCCTCATACTGGGGTGCCCCCATTTGATCATAGGTTACCCGAGTTGGAGGGTACCTGGCCCTTTGGCTCCTACGGAGTTGTTCTTCAGCAACTCCCTCTGGGGAGTAATAAGTACAGTCCTGAGGCTCAGCCTCGTCCCTTGAGGGGAGAAATGTCTCTGAACAGTCTCTGTTAGGCACAAAGCACGGGCTCTGTGGATCCAAAGGCTGGCCTGTTGGTGCCACCTTAGTAGGCGTTGGCCTACGGGGCCCTTTACCCGTAGCTCCTCCGGGAGATGCCCCTTCTGTGGAATAGTCCCTTTGAGAGGGTCCCTCCATAGGGTCTTCAGGAGTTTCAGAGTGGGTCTCGTTATTTACAGTCTCTTGACCCACCTCTGATAGATCGGACTCACCGTTGAGCGGTGTGGCCTGTATTTCTTCTTCTTCGCCTCCCACTTGGGGAATAGGGAGAAGGTGATTACGATGCCACACCTTTACCCGGCCGTCTGTGTCTTTGATGCGATAGACCGGGAGGCCGGGCATCTGTGACTCTACCTCATATACGCCATCTCTCCATCGGTCTGCCAGTTTATGTTTTCCGGGGACTCCCAAATTACGAAGTAACACAGCGTCCCCCGGACGTAACTCTCGATATTTGACTTTATTGTCGTATCGTCTCTTATTGCCAGCATTCAGTTTAGCTGTAGACTTCTCAGCCTGTTGGTAAGCTTGCTGCAAACTGTCCTTTAGCCTTTGCACATACTGGAAATGGGTAGCATTGTGTATCCCATCCGTTGAGACTCGAAGACGCACATCTACGGGGAGTCTTGCCTCCCGCCCAAACATGAGGAAGTACGGGGAGAACCCAGTGGACTCATGGCGAGTACAGTTGTACGCGTGTACCAACGTTTCTACGTGACGACTCCATTCTGCTTTCTGCGTTCCCTTCAGAGTTCCAAGCATGTCCAACAGGGTCCTGTTGAATCGTTCAGGCAAAGCATCTCCTTCGGGGTGGTACGGAGTCGTCCGGGACTTGGCGACGTTCAGCATTTTAAGTAATTCTCGGATCAGAGTACTCTCAAAATCTCGCCCTTGGTCGGAGTGAAGTCGGTTTGGAAGACCGTAATGCACGAAGAACTTTTCCCATAGAACTTTCGCGACCGTGATAGCCTTCTGGTCTTTTGTGGGGAAGGCCTGTGCATATCGGGTGTAATGGTCCGTGATGACCAGCACGTTACCGATGCCTCGGCTATCAGGTTCGATACATACAAAGTCCATACACACCAAGTCCATCGGACCAGAACTCTTAAGATGGGCCATGGGAGCTGCTCTGGTAGGCAACGTCTTGCGTTGAATGCACCGGGAACAACGGCGGCAGTGTTGTTCCACCGCTTCCCTCATCTTGGGCCAGAAGAACCGGTCTCGGACTAGCCCAAAAGTCTTCTCTACGCCTAAGTGCCCGTGTTCATCGTGTAGGGACTTCAACACCAGGTATTGTAAGTTCTTGGGTAGGACTAGTTGTCTCCTATCCGGGTGATTATGATATTGCACCACCCGATAGAGCAAGCAGTTGTCCACTTCAAATTTGTCCCATTCTCGCATGAGTAAGGCCACCAAGTCATTGGGCGCACGTTTCAGAAGGGCTGGGTTCCTTTTTTCAACGGCGTGCCGGATGATGCTAGTGACCGGATCTCGAATTTGGTAGTCTACCAGATCTTTCCACCGGAACACCTTGTCGTGCGTGAGGTGCATCCCTTTTGGGTCGCAGTAGGCGGCGGGGACAGCCTGCGACTGGCATCCCAAAGAGTCGATCACTCGTAACTCGGAGAAGGCCACTTGGTCATTAACTATGGCTGCAGTTTTACACATAGCCCGCACTCCGGGGCCGGGAAGTTCTTCCCATTCCTCATCATCGGGGGTAGCGAGTAGTCCTGGTCTTCGGGAGAGGGCGTCCGCCCCAATATTCAATGGCCCCGGCTTATACTTCAAGGAGAAGCTGTAGTTACTGAGGGCGGCCTGCCATCGGTGGCCTGCTGCATCTAGTTTGGCCGACGTATTGATGTACGTGAGGGGGTTGTTATCCGTCCTTACCTCGAAGGTGACACCGTACAAGTAATCGTGGAGCTTCTCGGTGATCGCCCACTTGAGAGCCAGAAACTCCAACTTGTGGACGGGGTATCTCTGCTCACTGGGTGTCAAGCTTCGGCTGATGTAAGCTACCGGCCGCAGGCCCTCCGGGTGCTTCTGGTGCAGGACGGCGCCTAGTCCATTTAGACTAGCATCCACATGCAGGACGTAAGGCTGTTCGGGATCCGCATAAGCAAGTACAGGCGCTTCGGTCAGACACTTCTTCAGCTTCAGGAAGGCCTGCTCACACTCAGAGGTCCATTTGTCACCAAACGGTTGGCGGGCTGGTACAGCCTTCTTCCCGGTCTCGGAAGGGTATATCTTCAACAGATTGTTCAAGGGTTTAGCCTTGCTCGAGTACCCTTCCACGAAGCGGCGATAATACCCACAGAACCCCAGGAAGGATCGCAGCTCTGTGACGTTCTCTGGGCGAGGCCAGTTCACCACGGCCTCTACCTTGGCAGGGTCGGTGGCGATCCCTTTGGCGGACACGATGTGCCCCACGTAGGTCACCGAGGTATGGCAAAATCGGCACTTGTCTAGGGACAATTTCAACCCTTCGTTTCCCAGACGATCGATCACCTTAAATAACCGCTCTTCGTGCTCTTCCAGAGTCCTTCCGAAGACGATGATGTCGTCCAGGTACACCAGGCACTCCCGGGGAATCATGTCCCCGATTGTCTTTTCCATCAACCTTTGGAACGTAGCAGGCGCCCCACATATACCTTGGGGCATACGGGTGAATTGATAGAATCCCAGGGGGCAGACGAAAGCCGTTTTCTCCTGGTCTTCCGCCGTCATGGGCACCTGATAGTACCCTGATCGGAGGTCCAGCACGCTAAACCAGTGACTCCCATTCAGCGCATTCAGGATCTCTTCAATGCGCGGAAGGTTGTATTGATCCGGGATCGTGCGGTTGTTCAGTGTCCGATAGTCGATACACAGTCGTACGGACCCGTTCTTTTTCCGCACCACCACTATGGGCGACGCGTAAGGTCCTCGTGATTCTGTCACAATCCCAGCGGTTTCCATGTCTTGGATGGCGTTCCTCACATCGTCCACATCCCGAGGGGCAAGGCGACGAGAACGTTCCCGGAACGGGGTGGCATCACTCATCCGAATGGTATGTTGGGCACTGCGGCTGCACCCCACATCCATCTCGCTCGTGGAGAACACATGTCGTCGTTGCATCAGCTGGGTGGTCAACCGTTTTTTCCACTCTGTGGACAGGGTCGATTCGCCGAAGTTGAAGTCCAGATCGACTATCCGCTCGTGCGCGGCCGCCGCCTTCACCTGAGGTGTGGCTCCCACCGGGCTGACCGGATATATGCATCCCAACTTCTGGTCGACATCAAACTCCATCGGAAAGGGGGAGAGATTCTGCACATATACGTGGGTTCGAATAGGGATCTTAGCCGTCCAATCCCTCACTTCGGGTAGTATTCTATACCCTCGCTGAACCTCTTCTTCTTCAGGCTCACTCTCCAGCGAGAACAGTTGGTCGTTCTGGTCTCGGTCGGGATAACAACACCAGACGGCCATCTTTTGCACTCCCCCTGGTAATATGGTCGTCAGTCCTCGTTGACGATTGTAGAGGTCCCCATGACGCTCCAATGCATACACCCGGTGGCATTCTTCTCGTAAGATGGGGTCTAGGAGCGAATCGGCCAGCGGCAACTCGTTGGTCTCTCTCAAGTAGGCTCGGATTATAGCTTGCACTATGTCTGCATTGGTTCCCAAGATGATTGGGTACTTGCAATGGTCTTGGGGCTCCGGGCATACCATGGCCGCTACCTGCATGGGGTGCTTCTTGCCGGTGTTCAGTTGGAGTATGTCCAGTTGGACCTTTACAATCCCATCGATGGGGTAGTCTTCATTACTTAACCCCCTAACCTTCATATGTTCGGCCGGCCTTAGTGGGCAGTGTTGAAGGTGCTGATCATAAAACCTGCGATATATTATGGTTACTTGTGACCCTGTGTCCAATAGGGCCGAGGCGTATATCCCTTCTAGTACCACGGGCACGATGGCCGCAGGGACCACTTGACTGCAAGCTTCACCGGATGGGGCGTCATCACTGGGGCCGGCGTCAGAAGGGGCATCCGGGGTTCCAGTTCCAGAATGCGTGAGTTCGAGGTCAGCTTCTGCCATTGGTACACTGCAGACCATAGATCGGGCTGATTTTCCTCTATCGGAAGGGTGTTCCTCAGGGTGAACTTCCTTTTCTGGGCAATTACGGATTACGTGGCCCTTCTTGCCGCAGTTATAGCATACCACTGGGCGGCTTTCCGGGCGACTCGTGGATGGGGAAGGTGGTCGGTCGGGGGGTCGTGGTTTGTACCCTTTGGACAAGGCAGTAGACTCTTCCTTCTTTTCCGTAGAGCCCTTTCCTTTGGAGGCAGAGGAGCTCTTAGGTGTAGCGGTGGAGTGTAGCATAACATGAGCCTCCTGTAGTTTCACTTGCCGCAGCAACTCGGTGAACTTGTAGGGGCCCCCGTCCATTATCTTGCTGCGGAGCATGTTGGCTATGGGGTGAGTGGGGCTTGATCCCCGCAGATACTGTTTATGGAGAGCTTCATCCATCCCCGATGCGGAGACCAGCTTACGATTGAGTAGGACCCCGAGGACCAGCTGTAGGCGGTGGATGAAAGCCGACAGGTCCTCTCCTTCCTTCTGATAAAGACGGAAGTACTTCGTCCAGAGCGCTCCTTCGTCTTCTGCTAGTCCGTACGCCTCCAACAGGAACGCCACCATTTCCAACGCTGTCAACTCTGGGTGTTGGTCCCTGTGGATGGTCAACATAGTAGACGCAGGGGGTCTGAGGCATTCCATAATACGCTGCCGCTTTACAGTGTCAGTGCACGACCACTCCTCTACTACTTTTACTGCATTCTCCCTCCACAGGTCTATTCCTTCTTCCCCCTGGGGTATTGGAAGTACTCCAGAGAAGGCCTTAAGCTTCCTATAACTTTGAGACTGGGATGCCACAGTGAGGGCTTCTACGAATTGGGGTAGCGTCACCCCCATTATGGAACCTTCGTTCGTTGCTCTCTCTCCGATAGGCCGAGAGTTTACCTCGCGGGGTACGGTGTCGGGTGGAGAGGGAGGACTGTCAGCCCAACTACTGGCGTCCGGGAGGCCGCTTGGGGTAAAGGAGACTTTGGGTTGGGGACGGTCAACCCGGTTTGGGGTACTGGACACGGGGGTAAGTGGCGTCCAGGTACTGGTGGACGGTTCGTCGGGATCTTGAGGAGGGGCTCTGAGCGAGAACATTTCCCGTATTACTGGCAAGTCCGAGTATATAAGGGGGTATCCTTCTGGTGGGCACTCGGGGGCTATTAGAATATTCGGGGCCGCTTCAGGGCCTATGTCCCGGCATACGGTGAATAGTAGTGCACTCAAGTGATAAGTAGAGTCGAACACCCTGCCACGGTACCATATTCTATCTGCGCCTAAGAGTTTGCTCAGTGAGTTCCGGATGTCAGTTTCAGGTACTAACGCCGGGACATTCCCTACTGCAACCACATGTCTAGGTGGTTCACGGACGGTGGTGGCCCACGCGTGGACCTCTTGACGTGAGGGAATTACCATGATGCTGATTTTTGGTGATTCGGTTTTGAATAGGGCACCCCAGGTCTAAGATCTCAGCAGCGCCTCCAAATGTAACGGTCATATCACCCCACCCAATCGCATATACCGCGTGCGTGGAGGGAACATGCAATGTTACCAAGGGGGGTGCGTGGTGCAATACCTGTTGGCT
Source organism: Ascaphus truei (assembly GCF_040206685.1). Taxonomy (NCBI): domain Eukaryota; kingdom Metazoa; phylum Chordata; class Amphibia; order Anura; family Ascaphidae; genus Ascaphus; species Ascaphus truei. The sequence goes on from NW_027453957.1 coordinate 49,635, forward strand.
CACAGAAGGCTGAGCCTCCGCTAAGGGAACCTGGGGCAATGTATTACAATACTAATGATGCAGCGCCTCCACCTGCGATGGCTCCCACCAGAGGGGAAGTAGTTCCTCGCAGGACAATACACAATGACCACACAGACAGCTCTATATAACTATTAACTTTACTACATGCAGCAACTTATCACATTACATCTCAACACATGCGCCACGGCGGACGCTAACCACTCTAGGCGTCACGGCGGACGCTACCACCTCTAGGCGTCACGGCGGACGCTACCACCTCTAGGCGTCACGGCAGACGCTACCACCTCTAGGCGTCACGGCGGACGCTACCACCTCTAGGCGTCACGGCGGACGCTAACCTCCCGCAGAGTGACCCCACCCTGTGTCCAGTAGCCCCCACCCAAATGTCTTGCACTCCCAAAATCATATACCAATGTCTGCATATGTATGTGTGACTGCGCAGCCACTATGTCTGGTGATAGGCCTGGTTGGTGCACGTGAGTTGCAGGTTACCTGCCCGGGCTCCAGCCACGGGTACCGCGATATCACCGGAGTTCCGCCCGATCCGACGTTGTCCTCCACACCGCGTTGGGTGAATTCCAGCGCGGATAATATCACCTTAGTCCCAGGGTCTTTGATAGTGTTCTGAGCCCAGAACCCACCTCGCAGGGCCGCACGGCTTTAGCACTGTGTCCCTGACTAAGCTACCAATAAATGGGTCAGTGTCCCTATCTAGGGCCTGTCCCTATACTCCACAAGCTATTAAGTGGCTCAGGACCTAACTGGGGGCCTGGGGGCTGCTGGCCTAATGCAGAGGGTCACTGACCCCTGCATCCACCTCTTACCCCTAGCTGGTCCGGATCCTGACTGCCCGTGTCACTGCAAAACCCCGCGAAAAATATCTCTCCTTTCCCGGGCAAATCCCTCAGCCCTATTGGCTCCCTGGCGTCAGGTGTCTCTGCCCCTATGCACCCTGGGGGCTGGCCGTCTATCCTCGCGCATGCGCGAGCTATCAGGGGCCTCCCGCGCTAGCTGGCATCCTGCGCATGCGCGAGCTAACTGTCATGGCGGCGCCCTGCTCCGCTAGCCGCCGGGCCGGTGGCAACGCGATCGCGGCCTTAGCGACGGCCCGATCGCGTCCCCGGCAACCGGCCTGCTCGCCGCTCGCGGCCCCGGCAACCGCCCGACCCGCTTCCCTAGCAACCGGCCGCACAGCAACACCGCGCGCTCGCAACGGTGAAGGAGGAGGCGAGTGCGCGAGGGGGGGGGACAAGGGAGGGGGCGAGTGCGCGAGGGGGACCTGGCTACAGTACTATTACACGGACACGGTGTGTGGGGCACGCGGTGACGGGATAGAGACACTCATAAGAGCGTGGCTGAGCCACTATTGTACAGGACAATATTCCCTAGGGGTGTGGCCGAGCCACTGATGTTAGAAGGACATTATCCGTTAGCGGTGTTAGGGTATGATAGAGTATAAGTATAGTGTTATAAGATAAGTGTATGCATATTGGGTTATTGCCACGGTTCATATAGAGTATAAGTTTATTATTGCACATAGTAAAGTTGGTTGCACGCATTGTATCGGTGTGTTTCTTGCCCAGGGGAATCTTACATGACGGTGATCCTGGGTAAGTGGAGGCGCTGCGCTAATAAGTGTTACCCCAGGCTCCCAGCTAGCGGAGGCTCAGATCTCCTGGAGCCGCAGGTGCGCGCAGTTACCCGAAGTCGCTTAGAGTGTCAGAAAAAGGGCTACAAATGTCTTTTTTTATATAGCGCCATTAAATGTACATAGCGCTTCCCAGCAGTAATACATGTGACAATCATATAAATTACAAATAACAGGTCATGGGAATAAGTGCTTCAGACATAGATTGTAAGCTCTATGGGGTAGCGGCTCGCGCCTGCAAACATTCTATGTACAGCACTGCATACACTGGCGGTGGAAACATTACTACTGTTTTATATCAGACCTGACTGCTGATATAAACAGGACTTTAAAATCAGTTGCGATTCATAGAAAACCAGTGTGATCTGCCTGGCTTCTATCTAGGTGACGCTAGAGGGTGAGAGGGTGAGAGGCTGGTGTTGCTGTTTAGGGGGCGGGAGAAGAAATCATGGCGCCCTCCTCCCGTGTGAGGCAGGACAGTGATAGCCACGCGCGGACCCCCCGGTTACCTGGCTGCAGGCAGGGCTTGCGGACCCCCCGGTTACCTGGCTGCAGGCAGGGCTTGCGGACCCCCCGGTTACCTGGCTGCTGGCAGGGCTTGCGGACCCCCCCGGTTACCTGGCTGCAGGCAGGGCTTGCGGACCCCCCAAATACGTGGCTGAAGGCAGGGCTTGCGGACCCCCGGTTACCTGGCTGCTGGCAGGGCTTGCGGACCCCCCGGTTACCTGGCTGCAGGCAGGTCTTGCGGAACCCCCGATTACGTGGCTGCAGGCAGGGCTTGCTGACCCCCCGGTTACCTGGCTGCAGGCAGGGCTTGCGGACCCCCCAGTTACGTGGCTGCAGGCAGGGCTTGCGGACCCCCCGGTTACCTGGCTGCAGGCAGGGCTTGCGGACCCCCCGGTTAATTGGCTACAGGCAGGGCTTGCGGACCCCCGGTTACCTGGCTGCAGGCAGGGCTTGCGGACCCCCCCCGGTTACCTGGCCGCAGGCAGGGCTTGCTGACCCCCCCGGTTACCTGGCTGCAGGCAGGGCTTGCGGACCCCCCTGGTTACCTGGCTGCAGGCAGGGCATGCGGACCCCCGGTTACCTGGCTGCAGGCAGGGCTTGCGGACCCCCCCCGGTTACCTGGCTGCAGGCAGGGCTTGCTGACCCCCCCGGTTACCTGGCTGCAGGCAGGGCTTGCTGACCCCCCGGTTACCTGGCTGCAGGCAGGGCTTGCGGACCCCCCGGTTACCGGGCTGCAGGCAGGGCTTGCGGACCCCTCGGTTACCTGGCTGCAGGCAGGGCTTGCGGACCCCCCCGGTTACCTGGCTGCAGGCAGGGCGTGCGGACCCCCCGGTTACCTGGCTGCAGGCAGGGCTTGCCCTTGGGCACCCGGTCGGCCCCGCACACGGTGAAGGTGTGAGTGTCGTCGCTCAGCCGCACGGTGACGCCGCGCTCGGGCCGTACGTGCAGCACCCGGCCCTGCATCCACACCAGGCCCACCTCCAGCCCGCCGGCTCCTTTCTCCAGCCAGAAGGAACCGGCCGCCGTCGCACGCATTCCCTCAGCCGCCCCGCTAACATCTTCACCGGCGGGGAGGTAACCTGGAAGCCGGGCCGCGCTGCAGGCCGATCTCCGGCGGCCGCCATGGTCGCCATGGAGACAGCAAAACTGGCGCGCCTTTTCTGACATTGACAGGGGACCAATCGCGGCTCCTGTACGAGAGCAGCAACCAATCATAGGAGAGGGGGGCTGGGCTGGTGACCCTGCATTAACCCCTTCCAGGCTGTTAGTGTGACAACCCTCTATAAAGACGTGTCTCTGTGTAATAAACCAATGTCAGAACAATACATGGCGCTGTGTTTGTGTTTATTAAGCAGCAGTGTCACATATTCCAACATCTTTTTATAAATGTCAGGGGTCAAGTCTGCACTATGTCTGACCCCCATACAGGGGAAAGTGGTTCTTGGGTGAGCCATACTCCAGCTAACAGTAAACAATAATAATAATGACAACAACAAATATAATAAAGTTAATCTTATACTATATTAGTGAAAGCACTGTATGTTTGCCTGCCTGGATGTCCGGTGTCCCTAGGGGAAATCTCATTGGTCCCTTGGGTCGCCCGCCCCCGCACACCTCTCATTGGCCTGAGGCGGAGTGACGGCCCACACACACACACACACACACACACACACACACACACACACACACACACACACACACACACACACACACACACACACACACACACACACACACACACACACACACCACAGCAGCTCTATACACACACACACAACACAGCAGCTCTATACACACACACACACAACACAGCAGCTCTATACACACACACACACACAACACAGCAGCTCTATACACACACACACACACAACACAGCAGCTCTATACACACACACACACAACACAGCAGCTCTATACACACACACACACACACACAACACAGCAGCTCTATACACACACACACAACACAGCAGCTCTATACACACACACACACACACAACACAGCAGCTCTATACACACACACACACAACACAGCAGCTCTATACACACACACACACAACACAGCAGCTCTATACACACACACACACACACACACAACACAGCAGCTCTATACACACACACACACCCTCTGTCCGCCCCCCTCCCTCCCCCCTCACGTGCGCCATCCTGCACTGGCTCCGGACGGGAAGCGCGGCCCTCCTTCCCCAGCCGCTCCCTTACCTCCCCGGCGCTACCACCCGCTCAGGTAAGTCACTGTGCGTCCCGCCTCAGCCTCAGGCCCACTGCGCGTCCCGCCTCAGCCTCAGGCCCACTGCGCGTCCCGCCTCAGCCTCAGGCCCACTGCGCGTCCCGCCTCAGCCTCAGGCCCACTGCGCGTCCCGCCTCAGCCTCAGGCCCACTGCGCGTCCCGCCTCAGCCTCAGGCCCACACAGGGCGCTTCCTACCGCCGCTCAGCCAGACGCCACATCGAGCGGGCGCCGGGGGGGGGGGGGGGAGCGTGAGTCTTAGGCCCACACAGGGCGCTTCCTGCAGCCGCCTGCACGCCTCACTCAGCAGGACGGCACATCGGGGGACCAAGCGGCCCCCCCCCCACTCCCCTTTCTCCCCCCCCCCCCGCTCCCCTTTCTCCCCCCCGCTCCCCTTTCTCCCCCCCCGCTCCCCTTTTTCCCCCCCCGCTCCCCTTTCTCCCCCCCGCTCCCCTTTCTCTCCCCCCCCCCCGCTCCCCTTTCTCCCCCCCCCCCGCTCCCCTTTCTCCCCCCCCCCGCTCCCCTTTCTCCCCCCCGCTCCCCTTTCTCCCCCCCGCTCCCCTTTCTCCCCCCCGCTCCCCTTTCTCCCCCCCGCTCCCCTTTCTCCCCCCCCCGCTCCCCTTTCTCCCCCCCCCCGCTCCCCTTTCTCCCCCCCCGCTCCCCTTTCTCCCCCCCCCGCTCCCCTTTCTCCCCCCCCCCGCTCCCCTTTCTCCCCCCCCCGCTCCCCTTTCTCCCCCCCCGCTCCCCTTTCTCCCCCCCCGCTCCCCTTTCTCCCCCCCCCCGCTCCCCTTTCTCCCCCCCCCGCTCCCCTTTCTCCCCCCCGCTCCCCTTTCTCCCGCTCCCCGCTCCCCTTTCTCCCCCCCCCGCTCCCCTTTCTCCCCCCCCCCCCCCGAAACCTTTACAACAAATACTCACCTATTGTTCCACGAGTTATAAATAATACTACCTATTACGCATTTACATCCCGGGCAACGCCGGGTCTCTCAGCTAGTAAATAATAATAATGAAAGATGAATAAATAAATCCTAATGAAAAAGAAATAAGTAGCACCAAACATAATGACAATATTTGTTTGATGTTAACATTTAATAATATGTAACGTATAAAGCACCAAACCCCTACTCTCTCCACCAGAAGTACAAGGCTAATTTCATTTAAAATAGATTTGAAGCAAAAGGTGACACTGTGCTCATTTGCATGTCATTTCCCAGAGTCCCTGGCTGCAGTGGAAGCTGTATGGGATAATGGTGAAAAGCAGGGTTGCAGACCTGTCTGAGACATGTGAATGTGCTCACAAGGGAGATTGTTATTTCTCTTTAGTTCATAGTCATTTTTAGAGCAAAGATCAGCAACATTTTGCCTAAGACGACATTGTTTAGGATATTTACTAAATTGTACTAGGCCAGCAAGGCACTTTACAATGCTGTACAGTAACTAAGGCCCGGGCCATAGAGGGGTGGGGAGAGCGGATGCGAGCTAACGCTGAGGCTCTCCTGCTTAAGTCAGCCCGATTCCACGGAGCCAGCGTGCGCGAAGGGAGCCGGGGGGAGGTGGTTGGAGGCGGGGCAGTGACGTCGCTGGGCCAATCGCCCGCGATGCACTGACGTCAATGTCACGGCGCCGTGACGTTGACGCTGCTTAAGGCTGATTGGATGTTTTCAGCCGACAGTGCGCTGAAAAACAGCTTGGCGCTCGGCTGAAAACTCCAAAGCCTGAGCACGCCCGCGGACGCTCGCATGAGCCCCCTCTCAAGGCATCCTCATTGAGGATGCAGGGGCTCAGCGCGGAGCGTCCGCACGCCTCAGCGCTGCTTGTCCTTCTATGGACGCAGCCTTAGACTCCTTACAGACTATTCACTTGAGTGGACCATAAAGTGTCTTATAGAGGGAACTCTAAGGTGTCTTAAGATGCATTAAGATATATTATGTATGGAAATCTTTATTTATATAGCGCTTTATAAGAGAGGCAATACAGTACAATAAGTGCAACAAACAAAATCAGACAATAGGAAAGGAAATCCCTGGCCTGGAGAGCTTACAGTCTTAATGCTAGATCCATGGAACTCTGTTGTGTTTACGCTAATAACGGGACATTCCTGAAATTGGTACCTGACCCTGTGTGGAAGGCAGAGACACAGGGGCAGTGCCTGCCAATATCATAAAGAGCAGTGCACTTCCTATTTAGTAGAAGTGTGTGTCAGAGTTAAGAGTTCAGTCCAGAGTTAGAGTCTGCTGAGTCTGTCACCTGGCTGGCCCAGGGTGACAGAGAGAGCCTATATCAATTGGCCGTTGGAGAAGGGGAGCCATCAGCCTCTGAGTAGAGCTGATGCAACCTTACTTAGGGAGGTGGACCAATTCCTCTCACCCTGTTTAGGGGGCGAGGGAAGAGCTAGCCCCACCCTGGGTGCCCTTGACCTGGGGTGGTGGCAGGGACACAGAGACCATCCTGAGGGAGAGCAGTCCTGTGTGGAGGAAGACACCCTGTACCTGATTGACAGTCTTGTTGCTGCTATTCTGCTGCTGTGAATAAAGAGCTGCGGCTGCTTTTAAAGATATACAGTGTGAGACTGGAATCTCTCATCCCCGGGGGGGGGGGGGGGGGGACGACTCTCTGGAAGGATTCCACCCGTATTCCTGGGGCTCAGAGATGGAGGTGCTGCACCATTAAATGAGACGAAGGCATTCACCCCAGAAACCTGATCCTATCATCCCCCATACCATCGCGGGAGACTCAGGCCCCCCTGTTGCCAGCAGGTATGCACCACACTCAGACACGTAGCCAGGCCCTAGTACAGAGGAGGGGGCCCGATCTGCGATTGGCCCAGGGAAGGGGGGCTACATTGGGAATGGCTGTTACTTTTCTTCATATTAATGGGTATCCTCAAAGCTAATGATATGCCAAAATGACGTCCATTAGCAAAACTACAATTGTTTCTTCACTTTTTCTGCTTGATGAATAGGGTGACCAGATTTCGAAAATGAAAAACCGGGACACCTTAAAAAATAATTTATTAAACAAATTACATCACGTGACACCTCCTGTTGCCATGACAATAAGACACTCTGATGCCCCTGCAGTGTTAGTGTGGATAGAGGTGGGGGCTTTGCTTGGGCCCTTCAACTCTTACAGCCAGGGCATTATTGGCCAGGAATGCCCAGTTCGGAGGGGATTACTACTTCAAAATGTATTTGATTCGTAACAACATCAAAAAACTGTAATACCAATAACTAACAACCACAGACAATGGTAATCTAAACCATCAAATAAAATGTCTACGGCCCTTGTTCAAGCATGTTTGCGGTACTTACCAGATAAATCAGTGCCTGCAATCCACGACTGTATCCGCCTCTCCGAGCGTCTGTAAGCAATCCAGCGTTCCTGGTGTGTGGCTGAAGAGGTGAGGGACTCCCTCCTCTCAAACGGAAAAGAAGAGCAAAAAATAGAGTTGGAACATACCTATCATACAGGGATGAGAGAGAGAGACAGAGAATGAGAGAGAGACAGAGAATGAGAGAGAGACAGAGAATGAGAGAGAGACAGAGAATGAGAATGAGAGAGAGAGACAGAGAATGAGAGAGAGACAGAGAATGAGAGAGAGAGAGACAGAGAATGAGAGAGAGACAGAGAATGAGAGAGAGACAGAGAATGAGAGAGAGACAGAGAATGAGAGAGAGACAGAGAATGAGAGAGAGACAGAGAATGAGAGAGAGACAGAGAATGAGAGAGAGAGACAGAGAATGAGAGAGAGACAGAGAATGAGAGAGACAGAGAATGAGAGAGAGACAGAGAATGAGAGAGAGACAGAGAATGAGAGAGAGAGACAGAGAATGAGAGAGAGACAGAGAATGAGAGAGAGACAGAGAATGAGAGAGAGACAAAAGTAATGTACTGTATAACCATTAAACCGTACCCCCTAGTATTCGTGTAAACATTGTCCCACACCCCCTATTACTCACGCTTTGGCAATACTGAAATGTTCTTTTGTCATGCCAACAAAGCTGATTTTGATTTGAGAGACACAGAGAGACACAGAGACACAGAGAGAGACAGAGACACAGTGGCCTATTCAGTAAGCGTCGATAAGGCTGCGTCTATAGCAGGCCTGCACAACATAACGGCCGCGGGCCGCATGCGGCCCGCCCGGCCTCTCTGTGCGGCCCGCCCGGCCTCTCTGTGCGGCCCGCCCCGCCTCTCTGTGCGGCCCGCCCGGCCTCTCTGTGCGGCCCGCCCGGCCTCTCTGTGCGGCCCGCCCCGCCTCTCTGTGCGGCCCGCCCCGCCTCTCTGTGCGGCCCCCTCTGTACGGCCCGCCCGGCCTCTCTGTGCGGCCCGCCCGGCCTCTCTGTGCGGCCCGCCTGGCCTCTCTGTGCGGCCCGCCCGGCCTCTCTGTGCGGCCCGCCCCGCCTCTCTGTGCGGCCCGCCCCGCCTCTCTGTGCGGCCCGCCTGGCCTCTCTGTGCGGCCCGCCCCGCCTCTCTGTGCGGCCCGCCCCGCCTCTCTGTGCGGCCCGCCCCGCCTCTCTGTGCGGCCCGCCCCGCCTCTCTGTGCGGCCCGCCCCGCCTCTCTGTGCGGCCCGCCCGGCCTCTCTGTGCGGCCCGCCCCGCCTCTCTGTGCGGCCCCCTCTGTACGGCCCGCCCGGCCTCTCTGTGCGGCCCGCCCGGCCTCTCTGTGCGGCCCGCCCGGCCTCTCTGTGCGGCCCGCAATGAGATTTAAAAAAAAAAAAACTTAAAAAAAAAAACCTTCAAAAAAAAAAAATGGCAGCGATTCCCCGCGGTCCCGGGGGTGATGTGAGGTGCATTCAGGTGAGGTGCATTGAGGTGAGGTGCAGGGGAGGTGAGGTGTAGGGGGTGAGGTGCAGGGGTGATTGGAGGTGCAGGGGGGGTGATTGGAGGTGCAGGGGGGGTGATTGGAGGTGCAGGGGGGGTGATTGGAGGTGCAGAGGGGGGTGATTGGAGGTGCAGGGGGGGTGATTGGAGGTGCAGGGGGGGTGATTGGAGGTGCAGGGGGGGTGATTGGAGGTGCAGAGGGGGGTGATTGGAGGTGCAGCGGGGGGGTGATTGGAGGTGCAGGGGGGGGTGATTGGAGGTGCAGGGGGGATCATTGGAGGTGCAGGGGGGATCATTGGAGGTTCAGGGGGGGTGATTGGAGGTTCAGGGGGGGTGGTTGGAGGTGCAGGGGGGTGATTGAGGTGCAGGGGGGGTGATTGGAGGTGTGGGGGTCATTGGAGGTGCGGGGGGTTATTGGAGGTGCAGGGGGGGTTATTGGAGGTGCAGGGGGGGTCATTGGAGGTGCAGGGGGGGTCTTTGGAGGTGCAGGGGGGGTCTTTGGAGGTGCAGGGGAGGGTTGTTGGATGTGCAGGGGGGGTTATTGGAGGTGCAGGGGAGGGTTGTTGGAGGTGTAGGGGGGGTGATTGGAGGTGCAGGGGGGGTGATTGGAGGTACAGGGGGGAGAGTGATGTGAGTTGCAGGGGGGGAGAGTGATGTGAGTTGCAGGGGGGGAGAGTGATGTGAGGTGCAGGGGGGGGAGAGTGGTGTGAGGTTCAGGGGGGGAGTGATGTGAGGTTCAGGGGGGGGAGTGATGTGAGGTGCAGGGGGGAAGAGTGATGTGAGGTGCAGGGGGGAAGAGTGATGTGAGGTGCAGCGGGGGAGAGTGATGTGAGGTGCAGGGGGGGAGAGTGATGTGAGGTGCAGGGGGGAGAGATGGGAGGTGCAGGGGGGGAGAGTGGTGTGAGGTGCAGGGGGGGAGAGTGATGTGAGGTGCAGGGGGGGAGAGTGATGTGAGGTGCAGGGGGGTAGAAGGATGTGAGGTGCAGGGGGCGTGGGATGTGTGTGGTGTGCAGTGGGGTATTGTGTGTTTGTGGAGAGGGAGTATTATGTGTGGGTGAGGGGGAGAGATGGGGGTATGAGAGATAGATGGGGAGTATCGCAAAGGTTGATAGTGAGGGGTTCTGGGGGAGATATGAGGATGATGATGAGAGGTGCTGGAGGAGAGATGATGATGATGATGATGATGATTTTACCCGTGCGGCCCAAATTTTTTTTCCTTGGAGCATTTTGGCCCTTCTCGCTTTACGAGTTGTGCAGGCCTGGTCTATAGTATTTCAGAAGGAGGGAAGGCGCACACACGCTGCAATACACTTGCTGAAGCCTGAGCTTTTTAATGGCTTTGCAGGGTATGCAGCGGGCGCGATTTGGGGGCGTGGCAATGAATATTTGGAGGCGTGGCAATAACGTTCCGGCACGGACGTCACTTCCCTACCTCACATCCCGATCCACCGGCATTTTTTCAGATGCAGAATCTGAAGCACTGTGCAGACAAGAAGAAAAATGCACACAATGCGCACCAGAGATTAAAATATAGTAAATTATTTATTAATAAAACAAGAAATAACCGAGGGGATCCAACCCCACCTCAGTACATATGCGTCACAGATCCGGGTTCGGTTACAATGAACACAAACCACATGAATAATCAAATATAACTAAATGAAACTAAATCTATAAACAACATGACAAACGGTATATAAAATAATAAAAAGGAAGACAGTGTTCAATAAAACGGGATAAAGGAATCCTGGATTGGCTAAAAATATAGCTAAACAGCTGCCTGAGGCTGACAGGGGGAGACGGAGATTTACACTGAAGCCCAGAGCGGGTTCCGCGGCGAACGTATTGGGATCCGGACCGCGCCACCGCAGAGATGTTACCACCGCCCGAGCTCCCTGCAAACGCCATCTCGGCCTGTCAGAATACGCGCAGAGTGACCTGTCGTGACACGTCGGTTTATGTGTCTTTTTCAGTACAAAAACTTACCAGAGTGCTGTCTCCTGATCTCGTGCTTCAAACGGAATCGTGTGGTTTATTATTGCTTTATGGGACAAGCACCCAATTTTTTCTACATGCAACTGGAGTGCCGGCTGCTTCTGTGGAATATATATATATATAATTATATATATGCCAGGCCAGGACGCAAGATGCAAAACCTGCGCAATACTCGACACAGCGGACACAATACAAATCGGAATCGGGAATACAAAATCAGAGGAAGGTTCACCTGTTCCTCCAGCAATGTCGTGTTCCTCATCATGTGCATGAAATGTCCAGGGGGCTGCTACTACATAGGTGAGACGGGGCAGGGGCTAAACAAGAGAATGAACCTGCATCGCACAGCATCACACGCGGAACAAGAGACAGTCCTGTCGGCGAACATTTCTCTGACTCTGTCCATAAGATGGACGATCTGGGGGTTGCCATACTCAAAGTTAATCTTAAAACACCGAAATAGAGATGGTTGCACGAATAGAAATACTGTATATGCAACTGTTCGGGACACTTAGCGGTGGCCTAAACAGAGATCGAAATTTTATGAGTCATTACTGACACAAGTGAACTCTCTTCCCATGAGCGCTAAAGGCCATGTCTGTACATACTGTGCTATATGTATGCACACACAGCTGTCTCTTACACATACAAATACTCCTTGTTTTTCCATCCCTATACACCAATAGGGACCACATAGTATCTACACACACTTTTAGTTTTGCTACAATCTCTCACATTTCCACACCTACCCACACAATTTATATTAACTCCCACTCCACACACACACCTTTTGTAAAGCACTGTATAAACTGTGGGCTCTCCATTCATTTATATTCACACAGATACACACACACACACACACACTCTTACATCACTAACTTTCAGGAACCATTTAACACCTCTAGCCATAAATCACATTCACACAAGGGGGGGGGGAGAAGAGACAAGCACAGATAACATTCCAAGAGACACTGTTTTTAAGTATACCCTTTGCTTGCTTCATTCATTGTAACACCGCCAGAAGAAGAGATCAGCGTATCTCGAAAGCTCGCACAAATAAAAGCATTTCGTTAGCCACAGAACGGTATAGTCTATTTATTTTTTGATTATATATATATATATATATATATATATATATATATATATATATATGTGACACAAAGTATACCGCATCAACACAGTGCGTCACTGTTGCCCAGAAACTGTCTTGATTTATGATATAATAACAATGGACAGTGGTGCTAAAGGATAATGGATATGTATTACAACGAAAAAAGCATCCTTATGAAGAAGCACACGGGCATGCCAAGAAAGTGATAACAATACAAATGTATTACTGTGGGTTAAAAACAAGGGAAGAAAAATTGATAAAAGAGGAGGGGGACTCACATCTACCAAACATGTATTCCGTGAGGCAAAGAACAGCAAAAGTAATCACCAGCACAAGCAGCTCTGATCCAAGCATGCACATATACCTCTACACACAAGCAGCTCTGATCCAAGCATGCACATATACCTCTACACACAAGCAGCTCTGATCCAAGCATGCACATATACCTCTCCACACAAGCAGCTCTGATCCAAGCATGCACATATACCTCTACACACAAGCAGCTCTGATCCAAGCATGCACATATACCTCTACACACAAGCAGCTCTGATCCAAGCATGCACATATACCTCTACACACAAGCAGCTCTGATCCAAGCATGCACATATACCTCTACACACACTGCAGCTCTGATCCAAGCATGCACATATACCTCTACACACAAGATGCTCTGATCCAAGCATGCACATCTACCTCTACACACAAGTTGCTCTGATCCAAGCAAGCCCATATACCTCTACACACAAGCAGCTCTGATCCAAGCATGCACATATACCTCTACACACACTGCAACTCTGATCCAAGCATGCACATATACCTCTACACACAAGCAGCTCTGATCCAAGCATGCACATATACCTCTACACACAAGCAGCTCTGATCCAAGCATGCACATATACCTCTCCACACAAGCAGCTCTGATCCAAGCATGCACATATACCTCTACACACACTGCAGCTCTGATCCACGCATGCACATATACCTCTCCACACAAGCAGCTCTGATCCAATCATGCACATATACCTCTACACACAAGCAGCTCTGATCCAAGCATGCACATATACCTCTACACACAAGCAGCTCTGATCCAAGCATGCACATATACCTCTCCACACAAGCAGCTCTGATCCAAGCATGCACATATACCTCTACACACAAGCAGCTCTGATCCAAGCATGCACATATACCTCTACACACAAGCAGCTCTGATCCAAGCATGCACATATACCTCTACACACACTCCAGCTCTGATCCAAGCATGCACATATACCTCTCCACACAAGCAGCTCTGATCCAATCATGCACATATACCTCTACACACAAGCAGCTCTGATCCAAGCATGCGCATATACCTCTACACACAAGCAGCTCTGATACAATCATGCACATATACCTCTCCACACAAGCAGCTCTGATCCAAGCATGCGCATATACCTCTACACACAAGCAGCTCTGATCCAAGCATGCACATATACCTCTACACACAAGCAGCTCTGATCCAAGCATGCACATATACCTCTACACACAAGCAGCTCTGATCCAAGCATGCACATATACCTCTACACACAAGCAGCTCTGATCCAAGCATACACATATACCTCTACACACAAGCAGCTCTGATCCAAGCATGCACATATACCTCTACACACAAGCAGCTCTGATCCAAGCATGCACATATACCTCTACACACACAAGCAGCTCTGATCCAAGCATGCACATATACCTCTCCACACAAGCAGCTCTGATCCAAGCATGCACATATACCTCTACACACAAGCAGCTCTGATCCAATCATGCACATATACCTCTACACACAAGCAGCTCTGATCCAAGCATGCACATATACCTCTACACACAAGCAGCTCTGATCCAAGCATGCACATATACCTCTACACACAAGCAGCTCTGATCCAAGCATGCACATATACCTCTCCACACAAGCAGCTCTGATCCAAGCATGCACATATACCTCTACACACAAGCAGCTCTGATCCAAGCATGCACATATACCTCTACACACAAGCAGCTCTGATCCAAGCATGCTCATATACCTCTCCACACAAGCAGCTCTGATCCAAGCATGCACATATACCTCTACACACACTGCAGATTTGTGCACATAACGTAAGGAGATAGCTGTTGTTGTAAAATAGTAATTGCAGAAATGGAGGCAATAAATGCTCGAGTATTAAAGATGTAAATACATCACCATTAAAGCGTAGGTGTGAAAGGCCAATTTACAGATAGCCAAGGCCTCCTGTCATGGAAAAGGGTAGGGGTCCCACTCCACAGACTCTCACTCCAACGCGTTCCGACTAAAACGGTCTTCTTCAGAGAGAAGAAGATTATATATATATATATATATATATATATATATTTTTTTTTTGCATGTCATTTCCCAGAATCCCTTGCTGCAGTGGAAGTGCTGTATGCTGGTGATAATGGGGAAAGGAGGGGTTGCAGACCTGCCTAAGACATGCAGATGAGCATACAGTTGTATTTGCATATTTGCTTTCCTGTGGAGGGTTTTTGTCACTTTTTTTACTCACCATAACTTAACTCAGTATTATGGTATAGCCTATCCCATAGCCTCTTTGCATACCCAGTTAAATCAACCCCACACTGATGAGACCCATTAAGGTCGAAACAGCTGTCTGTGGGTGGTTTTCTGGGTATGCACCTTAACCCTGGCTGTGCTCAAAGCTGTGACCATGCAGCAAGCTTAAGCCTATAGGGAACCATGTTAAAAATGGGTTTTGAGGCAAAAAGTGACACTGTGTGCTCATTTGCATGTCATTTCCCAGAATCCCTTGCTGCAGTGGAAGTGCTGTATGCTGGGTGATAATGGGGAAAGGCGGGGTTGCAGACCTGCCTAAGACATGTAGATGAGCATACAGTTGTATTTGTATATATATATATATATATATATATATATATATATATATATATATATATATATATATATATATATACAGTGGTTGACAAATCACCAAAAAATCTACTCGCCACACAAAAAAATCTACTCGCCACCTAGTACCAAACGTGTGCTGCTTGGGCCAATATTTACTCGCCCGGGGGTTAAATCCACTCGCCCGGGGCGAGCAAATGTATAGGTTTGTCGAACACTGTATATATATATATATATGAAACCAGGTGTCCCACCAAGGAGACAAAAAACAGCACTCAAGGTATATTGCAAAAGTGTATTTGAAAAAAAGCAGGCACATATAAATCCAACGTTTCGGTCCTGTATAGGACCTTCCTCACGCCCCTGAGGAAGGTCCAATACAGGACCGAAACGTTGGATTTATATGTGCCTGCTTTTTTTCAAATACACTTTTGCAATATACCTTGAGTGCTGTTTTTTTGTCTCCTTGGTGGGACACCTGGTTTCCTGTAATTTTTGTTGAACAAGCACTTATTTATTTGGAGCCTTTGAAGTGCCTGCTGTTATATATATATATATATATATATATATATATATATATATATATATATATAAAATCAAAAAATAAATAGATGATATTATTTTTTTATTATTTTATGATTATTGAAGCTCGGCTAACACGGTACTTATACCTCTACACATATACCTTGAGTGCTGTTTTTTGTCTCCTTGGTGGGACACCTGGTTTCATATATATATATATATATATATATATATATATATATATATATATATATATATATATATATATATATATGTGTGTGTAAATATATGTATGTGTGTGTAAATATATATATGTGTGTATGTATATATATATACATATATATATATATATATATATATATATATATATATATATATATATATATATATATATATATATATATATATATATATGTATATGTGTTCGTGTGTGTGTGTCATACAAGAATCTATTATTATCTAAAATCAGTAACATATGTGATCTATTATGCCATTACCAATTGGACTGTAGGACTATAAAACCATTACGACTGAGTTGTAGCATTATCCTCTGATGAAATCAGCCGTGTGCTGAAGAAACACGTAGGTACATTCTTCTCGTTGCTATTGCCACACTATCCGTCTTGACGCCGGAAGGGAAGTTGGTACGCGAACAAGGCGAGACACCGGAATTACAGAGTGGAATCACAACTGCATACTACAGATTGCCGGAGGACCACACTGCAAGGGGCGCAGCCTATCGAGTTTCCCGGTCATCGTCCAAAGTCTGGAGCTGCGGATTGACCACCGGATTGACCACCGGATTACCACGGAGCACGAGCCTGTCTCATACAACGCTTTTACCAAACGGATGTTTGTGAGTTTGTTATTTTTATCTTGTCCAGGAAATGAAATTGTTAAACCGAATTTACACATGGAGCGGGCGCTTTCTCTTCTTTTTTTTTGTTTAGGTATCTATCGAGGAGGTGGTTGTTTCCCCGAAGAGAGCTGCCAGGACTCCAGAGGATGCCCGAATTGGATCCTTTTATGATTGAGTTATAACATAGCTATTAGAGCTAAGTTTCTGGACTGTTATTGTGTTTAGGCATAGTGTTTATTATTATTTTATTACAGCTACTTTTTAGTTATTAATTCTGGCCACTAATTCTCACTGCCACTATAATCTTTCTCTAGCCACAACCAAATTGCTATATCAGCTATATTATTTATTGGTTATACCAGGGGAGCTCGCGCCCCCACCCCCTCCTTTACCTTGATGCGGCGTCACGTGACCGGCAGCGGCATTTGACGAGGGTGACGTCACATGACCCCGCGGCGTAATTTAACACCGCGTTGCCATGAACACGAGTGACGCCGGCAGAGTCAAGGTAAGTAATAGCATTGCAGAGGCCTCACGCGATCCCCCGGCATTTAATTTTAATGCCTCGAGGAAGTGCGCGGGGCCTCTGCAACCGCCCGTGCGCCTCCCCCCCCCCCGAAAAATCTCCCGCCCTCCACTTTGCGCACCTCTGGGTTATACCCTATATATACACACGCACACACATATATACACACACACACACACATACATATACACACACGTGTATGTGTGTATAAAACAGACAATATATATACATACAGTATAGTATGATATATATATATAAACATACTATATGTGTATGTATGTATATGTGTATATATATATATATATTGCACGCGCACACACACATATAACGTTTTATCCAACTTTTTCATTTATCATTTGTAGAGAAAATGAACAATGTCGCCAAAAGCGCTATTTTTCAAAATGTAGCATCTCTACTAATTAGTGTAAAATGATACTTCATATAAAGCAGGTTATGGGACCCAGTATAAAATGACCTTCATGTCTCTTATCACATCCCAGTATATGGATATCTTCTATTATCACAAGCTGCTAACATGTGACAGGGCTCAGGGTCTGAGCCCAGAATGTGACATATTGAACATTCTCATTCTAAATTTCAAAAAATATTGTGTTGATTTCTGACCTGACTGCCGTGGTTACAGCTCAACCACTCTGTTCTACTGCATGTCACCACTTTCTGCCACAACCAGCTGACGGTGGATCTGCAAGGAGTTCAACGCTCATTGGCATCAAATCTGTGGCTTGGTTGACGTATCATTTCTCCAGCTTTTTATTGTAGTTTTTAAATAGATTATATTTATTTAGTTGAATAGATTATATTTCTTAGTACAATAGATTCTATTTATTAGTTTAATAGATATTTATTTAGTTTGATACATTATATTTCTTAGTTTAATAGATCATATTTGTTAGTTAAATAGATTATATTAACTAGTATTTAAGTCTCCCCCTCAGAGCCCCATTAGATAAATATTTTAGGACCCTTGTGCATATTTCACATCTTTTCGGAGTCGCTTATTTTTTAGACCCTCGGAGCCGAAACCTAAAGGGGTCAGCTAAGAAAGTTCGGATCAAGAGGAGCCACACAGCTTAAAGACAGAACATTTCCAAGGGAGATGGAGACAATTTGGGTAAGATCTGATTAAAGGACAACCTTTGGGGAAGGGAAGGGTGATGGGGGAGTGTAAGAGGGGGATGAGAGAGCAAGGTGGTGTGTCAGATTGGGGCAGAGCAAGAGAACGCAAAAATGATGGGGATTTGCTGCATACCAAAAAAAACAATTAGTGATACTTTTACCAGTGCCCCTTAGTCTCAGGGAAGACCGGCATTTCGTCCAATGTATACAATAAGATTGATGGAAAAGGGCACACAGATTTGAATAAAAAAAGATAATTTATTGTGCCACAGACTACAATGTTTTGGCTGCTGGCCTTTCTTTGCTGGATTTAGTGGGTTTAGCCACTTTACCTGAAAAAGACCAGCAGGCCGAAATGTTGTAGTCTATGGCAGTGCAAGAGAAAACAGGTTGGGGGGGGGGGTGGGTTCTCGCAAGGTCGCCGACCCATGGGTGAGGGTCCCCGGTGGAAACTAGTCCTGGACCCCGGGAAAGCTGTCTGTGGCCCATACAAGCTGAGTAACATGTAGAAAGGACACATGTATGTTCAGAATGAGTTAGCATGGTATTTTGAGAGGCATCATAGCAGGTCAGTGCAAGTCAGGGCAGAGCACTGCAAGGTCAGTCAATATGAGTATGAGGAAGGGTCCGATGGAGGAGTTGGAGGGTCCCAGAATATCTCTTAAAGCAGGGGTGTGCAAATCGAGGGGCGCGACATTTTCTTGGGAGGAGGGGCTCGGCGCTTACAGTGGCCCCTCGCTCTTCCCCACAGCATTTAAATTAAATGCCGGAAATCGCGCGCAAGTCCTCTGTAAGTTCCCTTTCCTTGTCTCCGGCGGCTTCTGGCGACAGCAACGTGGCGTCACATGATGTGGCATTGCCATAGCAACGTGATATCACATGACGTCGTTACATCAGAACGTCGGAGACAAGGTGGGGAGGGGGGAGGGGGGAGCAGGGAAAAAGGTTGCGCAACCCTGTCTTAAAGCATTGTCTTGCATACAGATCAGAGGCCAAGAATGGATATGGATATCCGATGTGAAGCCGGAAATAAGACAGAAAAGACCGTTTCGGGAGAAGAAGGTGAGTGATGAAATAGCCGTCACTGTGTAACTCTTCCAATTACCTGCAACTTCATGCAGAGAAATAGCAACGCTTGTTTTTAACGTGTTAAGCGCCTAATGGGGAATTCAACTGCTGAGAGGTTAAGGGAGTTACTCACCAAACTCAGCGACGTTTCTGTGTCTCTGTGATAACTCCCCTAGGACATGCCTGAAAACCAGAGGTTACTCAATGTATTTTTGATAAATAGAAATATGACCTTCTGGGAAGGGGTACATAATGGGTACTGGGCCTGGTGAGGTGGGTATAACGGGTACTGGGCCTGGTGAGGTGGGTATAACAGGTACTGGGCCTGGGGAGGGGTGTATAACAGGGTACTGGGCCTTGGGAGGGGTGTATAACAGGGTACTGGGCCTGGGGAGGGGTGTATAACAGGGTACTGGGCCTGGGGAGGGGCGTATAACAGGGTACTGGGCCTTGGGAGGGGTGTATAACAGGGTACTGGGCCTTGGGAGGGTTGTATAACTGGGTACTGGGCCTGGGGAGGTGGGTATAACGGGTATTTGCCCTGTGGAGGGCGGTATAACGTGGTATTGCGGAGGGGGTATAAGTGGCACAGGAGCTCTTGCGATACAGAGTATCACTGTCCCTGGTTACAAACACTTCATGTCTCCTGCAGGTCAGGACACGCACGAAGGTGGTGCCCTTTGTGCCACCAGACGACGAGGCGGGCTACGAGGCGGACGACGAGGCATACGAAAAAGCGGGCGTCAAGTGGAACAATGAGGTGGGCTACAAGGCGGCCGAGGAGGCAGACGTGGTGTACGATGACCAAGGAGCATACGACAGGTGTGGCCGGATCTGCTGCTTCACCTTTTTTAGGCGGAGGAGAAGACCCCAGGAGCAGGTAGGAGAATACGAGAGGTGCGGACAGATCTGCTGCTTCACCTTTTTTAGGCGGAGAAGAAGCCGGGAGCAGGTAGCAGAGGAGCCAGGGCGTAGATACAGGGGTATTCTAGGGGCCCTGAGAAGTTGGTTTGACCGCAGGAGAGGCAGATAAGATCAGGAAGGCTGCGGGAGGGGCAGGTACTAGAGGGAGATAGGGATATTGGGCGTGAGAGGGTGAGAGAGAACAAGGAGCAGGGCCGGAGCACGGGTTTCATGCGCCCGAGGCGAAACTTAAAATTTGTGCCCCAGTTGTATAAAAAATAACAAGATAAATAAAATAATAAAATAAACAGTGGCGTAGCTATCGGGACTGCAGGGGGTGCGACCGCACCCCAGCGCGACGCAAAATAAAAACAAAAGGGCGCCAAAATACTGGATAAAAAAAAAGAATAATAATTTAAAAAAAAAGATAAATAAATTAGAAATAATAAGAAAAAAAATAATAATGATTATTAATGCGCCCCTAGGACCTTTGCGCGCTAGGCGACCGCCTAATGGCCGGCCGGCCCTGCGAGGTATGCGGGAGGAAAAGGGGTGAATGGGATAGATATGCAGGGGGATGGGGGAGCAGGTGAGTTATACACAGGGGCACAAGGGCCCCATCACCCACATCTCTATATACTGAGTGTGCCCCTGTGTATAACAACGCTGATCTGTGCTGCTCCATCTGATCTCACTGCGCAGTGATCCAGGGACCCTCCGATCGCCATTTAATGGGGTCAGGAAGGAATTTTTTTCCCCCATTGCACAGCAGGGGTTATGTTTCGCCTTCCTCTGGATCACAGCAACAAATTGCCCTTTGTGCATGAATTATCAGTGAGATCTTTATACACCCTGCATTGGTCTTCACTCCTTTGCTGCCGGAGGGGCCTGCAGTGCATTGCTCTGCGTGTTACTATATTGCTCTGCAATGTGCTGCAGGCCCCTACCAGCAAAGAGATTCAT
The DNA here is from genome assembly GCF_040206685.1 of Ascaphus truei. Taxonomy (NCBI): domain Eukaryota; kingdom Metazoa; phylum Chordata; class Amphibia; order Anura; family Ascaphidae; genus Ascaphus; species Ascaphus truei. The sequence goes on from NW_027453957.1 coordinate 70,870, forward strand.
TATTTCAATAAAATACTCTCTTTAATCCAACCTATGTGTAGTGTCTTTTCTATCCGTTGTATCTATTGCTAACAGCTCAGTGATTCTTCCCCAGGTCATTGCACTAGTGTCACGCTGCCAAGCCGGGTGTGAGGGAGATTTATAGGGTCACATATACACTTCTGCCAAAACACGAGTGCAAACAGGAAGCCCCTCTGATCTCATATCTTTTATTACACAAAACGGTATCTAAAAAGGTAAAAAGAACATACATGGGATTCTGCTACAAATATCTCTCTAATTACAAACCAATTAGCAAATCATTCAGATTAGAGTCGAGCGAAAAGAAAGGGTTAAGTATCTCATGTACAGTATATGCAGTGCAGGCTGTTCTGCGCATTACATGCAGGGGACAACGTTTAGGGGATATAAGTAATGCTGATCTCAGAGCTGACCGGCTGACCTGCTCTTCTGGCTGACCGGAGGACCTGCTCTTCTGGCTGACCGGCTTCCCTTCTTCCAGCTAACTGACCTGAATTGTGGCCCCTGTATCTCCCAATTAAACGTTTTATTGGCATATTCTTGTTTGACTCGTTCTATACAGACATTTTCTATATATTCATTGTGGGATTTGATAACATCTGTAAGATCTCTCAGAATATCACATTCTGTACGTTTGTGCTGAATATTTTTCCATTCTCAATTTACTTAATATTAGTTTTTGGCTTCAATTATTTATATCGAGCCCAAAATACCTTTATACAGGATGCTGTTCCCTTTATCCCACAAATGCTGCTTCATTAAAGCCCGTGGGTGGCACTTAATGCATTCTCAGACTTTTAGGCAACATCCCTAATTTCCAAACGTGGGATAAAATCTGTGCATATTTAAATGGTTAATTTTTCCATTTTTCCATTGTGACAAAATATCAATTTTCTCACTCAGACTACTAAATCCCTCCCCAAAAATATCCGTTTCACATAAAAGTGTGTGCGCGTCTCCTTCCGCCTAACTGGCACGTCGTCCTTACGGGCGCCACTCCTTGCAACTCCACGCTGCCCTCCAGTGGTAAAAGAAATAAGATACATTTACTGTACTCGTCTGGCAGCTGCTCCCGTATAAGGTGGGTAACTCTGTATTAGGGGTCTTGGTAGAGTATATTTTATACTTATGTCGGATAGATGAGAAAATAATATTCCTAACAGGTTATTGTGAGAGGCCTTGGATCTGATCCTATATGCACGCAGCCCTCGCCTCTCTGACCTTGAACACATACTTCAATCTGATTTTTTGAGACTTGAAACTGGTTTTCCCAAAACAAACTGATTTTAAACACTGACAAGACTGTAACAATGGTATTTGGGACCAGAGCTAAATTGCTAAAGCTGCCAATGACAGAGCTTCAGATAAAAACCAGCTCTAATACCATCCTAGCCCCTGTTACTTGTTTGAAATATCTGGGCATATAGTTCAACTCCCATTTAACATTTGGGATGCACATTGATACCCTGACATCCAAATCCTATGCCAAACTAGGTGTACTTTACAGGAACAAATCCTCCCTAAGGCCCTCATGCAGTAAGCAGCGATAAGCCACTTATCACCAGTTTATAGCCAAAAAAGCCTACAGCGATTCAGAAAGCCCAGAGAAGCTGGCGATTAGAGCAAAAATAACCGGGGTTTTTTTGCCGGAAAATAAATAAATAAATAAAATCGGCAGACGCGCGGTGATAAGCCACTTTTCAGCACTGATCGCCAGTTTTTCAAACACGCTCAATTCTATAAGCCCTGATCAGCTTATTGCGGCTGATCGCCACTTTAAAATTGCTGTTTCTTCTCCAAATTGTCCCGCCACAAAAGTTGGCAAGAAGGTGGGGTGAAGCTGCGATGAAAATAACATGCATGTGTCCCAGAGCTGATATCCATTAATATCAGCACCAGAGACCCCCGGCATGAATCCGATGCATAAAAAATGCATTTACAGGCAACTTCATTACCGCCAAGGCAATGAAGGGGTTATACACCCGTGCCAGGCTTATTGTGGGTAGCGGGGGTGGGTGAAGGTGGTATTTGGCCCTGGGTGGGTGTTTAGGCCTTGCCAGGGGGTTGCAGGATGACTTAACCTCTTCTTTAACTTCGTGGTTAATACCGCTAAGGTAATGAAGGGGTTAACCCCTCCCGCTACCCCCCCCCACCCGGTAGGCCTAAACACCCATCCTTGGGGCCAATACCCCGTTCATCCACCCCCACTACCCACAATAAACAAAAATACACATAACAGCACCACTAGCCACCTCCTAGGTCCCTAATAAACCATTACAATATTCATAAAACCATTATTTTGTTTACACCCAGGATTATTACATGGGATTAGGGCTATGTTATTCAGTGAGGGGTTGTATGTTTGTATTCGTAGGGACAGGCAAGGCCGGAGTCAGATTGGTTTCTCCTGCCTCTGTCCTCCCTGTCTCCTGACCCTTCCTGTAGCCGGACAAAGAAGAAGAAGCAGGCACACGGTCTTACTCAAAGGAGGTTTAATATGCCATAAAGTCCAACGTTTCGGCAGTCTAATACTGCCTTTCTCAAGGTGAAGGCTACCAAACACAAGAAAACAGTCACAATATATACCACCCCCCTGATACTCTCCCCGCTCTGCCACATAACCAGGATGTTGACGCCCCCTAGTGACGTCAGAGCTACCATATGGCGCCCCCTAGTGATGTCAGAGCTACCATATGGCGCCCCCTAGTGACGTCAGACGTCTAGGTCTAAATCCCTGGCAATACAGCATAGAGCTGTCTTGGAGGAATGCAGCCACAGCCACACCTCTCCCCAGACTGAACACTCCCCCATGATGACGTCAGCGTGACCCGCCCGTCGGGGGGAAGGGGGGGGTGTGCACCAATCAAGACTGTACTCACAGGGCTGGACAAAGATGTATCCGTCGCCATGGGATCAGAGTCAGAGCAGGGAGGAGTGACACACTCCTATAAATCACCCTGAAAGTGTAAATAAACCACACACCAAAATATTCATAAAGCATATGTGCACAAAACTAATACAGCAATATACTATTAAAAACATGTGACTGTATACTGCTGATGACATCAGTATAATCCTGCAAAGTTACCGTGAAATGCCACATAAGAATATGCAGTACATCAGTATTTAGAATATACTAGTGTGTATACCTAGTCAGAAATGGGTACACACAGCCAGGGGGGGGGGGGGAGAGAAGGGGGAGGGAGGGAAGGGAAAAAAACCACACAAAAAGGATAATTTTCCCAATAGGTAAGTGCAGAGTCCATGGATGGTGCAAGATCAAATATGCCTGTAGAAAGACAAAAAATTACCTTCTATTAAGGAAGCATTTTAAATTCTGTTGCTCATTAAGACCCATACCGTTGCTGGTATTTAAAGCATGTATCCAGAATGCTTCACGTCTCAATAAGAAAGTCTCCCTATCTGGAGTGAGAAAATGTGAAAAGATATAGTGCGCTACTACAATCAATAAAAGTGAGGTGATATAGTGATGTACAAAAAGAGGTGACCTTTAAACACGTAGAGTACTGCTGCGGCACAGTTTATTCGAGCATTTGCCCGTTCTGTGCCGCAGCAGTAGCCTGGCGCGCGCCCGAGAGTGACGGGCGCGCGCCGAAGCAGCGGAAGAGCGCCCTCCGATCGGGGCGCTCTCCCTACCGCTGCCGGGTCCGCCGGGTCCCCCGGAACCCCCTGCCGCTGTCCCGCGATCGCGGGACACCAGGGCTCCCTCGGGGAGCCCCTGGACGCGCGTGCAGGGGGCGCACGCTCCCGAAGACGCGTGACCGCGCGTCATCGGCCACTAGCAAGCCGGGAAATCTCCCGGCTTGCGGATCTGGCCGCAGTGTAATAAACTGTGTCGCCAGTGTATATGGAACGTCTGCAGCTGTGGCACCAGGGATGGCTCAAATACCCCCTAATAGCAAACAGAAATACAAAAAAACACAGCGCACAACGCTCATAGTGCATTAAAAATTATATTAGTAACCACAAAATAAAGGTGAGTATTAAGCGTACATTTAGATAGAAAAAACAATCATTTCAGGGTTAATGTTACCCAAGCACCAACGGACGCCAATAGAGATGTCGTGGCTCTCTCCTTCTCAATCCCTCAGCCTCGGGGGTAGGGCCTGGGTGGTCTTCCAATCGGTTAGCTGTTAGTACAGCCCTCAGCCTCAAGGTAGTACTTAGGAGGTCTCCAGTTCAGCTGAACAGCAGTACAGCCAATTCGCCGTGCCAAGCAATAATGTCTTTCACTGTTCCAGTCTCTGTAGCAGCGGAGCACACGCTGTGGGGCGTCTATTTTTAATTTTTATGATTCTGCCGCTTTGGGGGGTGACTGAATTGACTACCGGTAGTCAGACTGTTACAGACCGAGCAGCTCATGCATCTAAAGTTACCCGGTCTGCCACCCTCCAGAAAATGAGGAGTTCTGTAGTTACCCTCATTATCTGCATGTATCAGGCTATCCGCCAGATTCCTCCCTCTTTTGAATGCCACCATTGGTGGTACACAGCAACTTTCAGATAATATATCATCATTTTGCAGAATATGCCAGTGTTTAAGACTGGTAGATTTAATAAAACCACCAGCTTGACTGTACGTAGTAAGCAGGAAGGAAAAGACTTGGATCACAACTATGAAAAAACGAGAACTGGAGGCTAATAGAAAAAATAACAAATTATTTATTGGGACATAACTAATTAAAAAGAGAAACCTCTCGCATGGTGCGCTTTATCAAAGAGTAGTTTCACTGGTCTTAATCAAACTCTTATATGGTTTACACCCTCAAAAGCACCGCCCACCTGTGTCCAGGTAAACACAAACCCCCAGGACATTTTGTCTTTTGCATGTCTCTGATCCACTCACATCTACTGACGTCTGAGCTGAGGTGCTGATTTCTTATGCTGTAAACCTGGGCTGTTGTTCCTGAAGATCCTGACACCTTTCTACCTGCTGTGTAGATCAATGCTTTTTACCTTTTGACCTGCTGTAAGTAGGCATTGCTATAGAGCCAAGACATACATGTTTTATCCAGATTGAAAAGAACTTATTACACTATTGTATGCATTTATTTTTTATTTTTCATGGTGTATCCCTGCTATCTTCGCTCCCTTCCCATCCCGGACAAGCAGTGTATGTACTACCATTATCACTGCATTTGCCAGCTTTATCACTCTAGCACTCTTATTTTAACACACTAAAGTCTCCATTATAGTGCGCAGTGCTGGCTGATCTAGCAAGGTAGCTGGACATTTAACCCATTGGCCACTCACTTGTGTACATCTATACACTTCCATTATTGGGTCTCACCGTTGCTCCAGAGGGGTTAACACCCTGACTCCTAGCAATCTGTGTCCTCCATATCCCACCATTATTAAGTGGTTAAATGGGATAGTATGAACTTATAACTGACGACAAGGTTGCCTGATAGCGTTGATTTAATATATTTTTAATTCACATTACACATTACTTTGGTAATATATGTTTTAAGTAAATTTATTAAAAGTTAATTTTTACACTGTTATGGTGTGCATTTAAGTGAATTCTTTTAGGGGGCACATCCATTTTGTGTTTCCCTTCACCTTTTCTAGATCCCATTCTGTATTAATTCCTGCAGGGGATAATGTATCCAAAGAATGGATCCAAAACATCTCCCGCTGGTTGAGGAGCTTTAATCTATCACCCCCTCTCATGGGCATGGGCACCAGTTCTACAGCAGAAAAATGAACATTTGATAGACCTCCTGAAGGACAGTCAGTAAAATGTTTTGAAACTGGTAACATGAAATCTTTTCTTTTAATGGAACGTATATGCTCCATGATTCTGTTTTTAACAGGGCGTATAGTGCAGCCCACGTACCCTTGGCCACAGCCACAGGTAAGAAAGTATATGACAAATTGTGAGTCACAATTAATAAAGGATGGGATCCTATAGTTCTTTTTAGAATAAATAGTCTTAATAGACTTAATTGGTTTCGCATAGCAGCAAACGCAACATTTTCCACATTTAAAAAAACCTTTTATTTTAAACAGATTTGTTAGACTTCTTAGAGTCAAACAATCTTGGAGAAAGATAGTCAGATAAGGATTTGGATTTCCTAAAAGTAATGGCTGGACCCTGGTTAACTGAACTATGTAGGTCCTTATCAAGAGTGAGGGTCCCCCAATGTTTATAAATGATAGAACGAATCTGTTCAGCCTGGCGACTAAACTGGGTGACAAATAGAGCAGACGTCACTCGATCCAATTCATGTTTCTTCTTGAACTTCACAGACGAGTTCGATAACAAATCGATCCTGTTTGTAGATTTGACACACAGATATGCTGCTTCAATATCAGTGTGATTATATTTTCTTTGAGCAAATCGAGTTTTTAATTCCTCTGCTTGATGCTCAAATAAATCGTCATTTGAACAAAGCCGTCTTAGTCGAAGGAATTCAGCCTTGGGTATACTTCGAATGAATGATTTAGAATGACTGCTGTCTGCTTCCAATAAAGTATTACGTGAATGAGGCTTTCTAAAAATGTCCGTTTGAATAGTGCCTGTCGTGTCAATAAATAAAGTAATGTCTAAATAATTGATGTGATTCATGTGTTCTTCATAAGTAAATTTAAGATTTAAAGAATTAGTATTAAGTGTATGAATAAAGGCATGCAGTGATAATAAATCCCCATCCCAAATCATAATCAAATCGTCAATATACCGTTTATAGAAAATAATCTGATGACGAAAAGAATTATCAGCACCGAAAATGTGTGTGGATTCCCAAAGACCCACAAACAAATTAGCATAAGAGGGGGCAAATGACGTCCCCATAGCAGTACCCCGTGTCTGAAGATAAAATTGTGCATCAAAAGAAAAATAATTATGGGTGAGCAGAAACATAATAGAATCCAAAAGAAAGGCACGTAATGAAATGGACAATGTAGAAGCATCAAGAAAAAATTCCACTGCTCGAATCCCTTGCTCGTGATCTATGATTGAGTAAAGTGACATCACGTCCAATGTCACCCATCTAAAAGTCTTTTTCCAACTAACATTTTTTATATCTTAAAAACAAAAATAAAATAAATAACGAAAGAAAACAGAAATAGTCCTTGGCGCACTATCTGGTATATAAACCTGACAGAAAAATGAAGTCCAAAGATCTTGGTAGTGAGGATTGTTGGTCCGGAATCCAATCGTACTCAAAGTCCTCTGAGGTGGTGGAATCAGATTTGTGCGAATGATGCTTTAATGCATGCCAGACCAATATGATTGGGTTCAAAGCTGGATCTTAATGAATGTTGCAGATGTGTTTTGGGGTCAATGTCTTGGAAGGACTGGTGACCACTCCAGATGTGAAGTATTCAGAAATGTTACGTTCTTCCCTCTGAGCAATAATGACCTTCTGTATGTAGACTCTCTAATATGAGGAAAAAGCCTTAATGGACTGGTCATGCACAGCTGCATCTAAAGACTTAGTAAACAATTATTTGGAAGTCTGACAGGGAGGATGAGTCAGACTTCCAAATAATTGTTTACTAAGTCTTTAGATGCAGCTGTGCATGACCAGTCCATTAAGGCTTTTTCCTCATATTAGAGAGTCTACATACAGAAGGTCATTATTGCTCAGAGGGAAGAACGTAACATTTCTGAATACTTCACATCTGGAGTGGTCACCAGTCCTTCCAAGACATTGACCCCAAAACACATCTGCAACATTCATTAAGATCCTGCTTTGAACCCAATCATATTGGTCTGGCATGCATTAAAGCATCATTCGCACAAATCTGATTCCACCACCTCAGAGGACTTTGAGTACGATTGGATTCCGGACCAACAATCCTCACTACCAAGATCTTTGGACTTCATTTTTCTGCAGGTTTATATACCAGATAGTGCGCCAAGGACTATTTCTGTTTTCTTTCATTGTTTGTTTTATTTTTGTTTTTAAGCTATTGTTGTACTTACCTTGTGGATAGGTTTGTGGTTTTTCAATCCTTAGGCAGCCGTCTTCTCAGTTTGTTATATTAGTCTGTAGAATTCACTAGTTTATTGTTGTATCTTTGTAAGGGAATTCCAACATTTAGAGCACTTATCCATCATTATCGTGTATTGTTAAGTTAGGCTAATAGGTTAAGCGCTTAGTATATGTTTAGTTTAAGTTTTCTATCATAACATTTTTTATAGCGGATAAAAGATCCATAGAATCTCTCAGAAAAGAAGGCAGATTTTTTACCAGTGGCTGTAAAAAACCATCAATGTAGCGTGATAACCCATCTCCCAAAGATCCAATACTGGCCACAATGGGCCGCCCAGGAGGGCGGACCAGTGACTTATGGATCTTTGGGAGATGGTGGAAGATGGGCACAATAGGTGAGGCATTGTAGAGAAACTCATATTCCTTTGTGTTAAGTACAAATAGGGCCTTTCCTTCTTCAAGAATCTCTTTCAAAAGGTGTAAAAACTCACATGTGGGATCATGTCAATTTTGTATAAGATTCAACATCCTCAAGTAATCTAAGTGCCTCTGCCTGATAATCTGAAGAAGAGGGCACCACAATGGCCCCTCCCTTATCAGCCTTTTTGATTGTAATAGACCTATCTTCCCTGAGGGCAATCATCTCCTGGAAGTCAATATCTGACAGATTCGTTTTATTTAAAGAGGGAACCCCCCGGGGTACAATACCCCTAGCCAATAACCTGAGATCCCTCTCAACCAGCTTCTCAAAGGTCTTAATATTATGATTGTTAAAAATATGAGGGCAAAAGGTTGATTTCTTCTTAAGACCTAAGTGTAATTGCCCAAAGAAGCTGAATGAGGAAGGGATCTCAGGCTCCAAATCCTGATTTTGTTCATCATAAAGATCTCTAAGATCTGATAAAGCACATTGTTCACGAAATGAATGCAAATCCAAATTCTCCATTGAAACATCAATACCATCAACATTCTCAGCTAGACCTCTATCAGTGGAATATAGTGGAACCTCTGTTGTCCCTTTTCTATTAAAATATTTTTTAAGAGACAATTTGCGAATTAATTTTTGGAGATCAATGATGGTATTGAATAAATTAAAATCTTGGTATGGGGCAAAATTTAAACCTCTATTTAGAACCGCAATCTGGTCATCTGTAAGAGTCTTATGTGAAATGTTGATAACATTATCCACAACTTCTCCTATGCATATTTCTTTCTTTTGCTCGATCCCCCGGATCCCCCTCCCCCCTCCTCTTCTTTGATGATCTCCTTGTCCTCTTTCGTTTTTTGACTCCTTTTGAAACAAGGAGTATGAAGGTTTATCTTCTTTCCGAGAGGGCATCATAACAGATTTTTGTGAAGAGTCGGTTTCAGGGGAGGTAGATCTAACTCGCCAATTATCATCATCATCACAAAAGGAAACGCCTAGTGAACGACTCTCATAGTCAGAACCATCTGACTCAAAACTGGAAGCGTTTCCATGGCGTTTTAGGATGGATTTATTCGGATTCTTGGAGTCACCTTGTTTTTTATTATTCTGATATTTAGAACCAGATTTTGGTTGTGGCTTTTGTGCGTTTGTAGTGTAGCGTTGCCATACACTGGCGACACACTTTATTCGAGCTCGGCTAGTCCCACGAATTCGGGTATACCCGGGTGTATTGAGGTTTGTGACTGTTTTCTGCCCGAGTGCATTGAGGTATTTTTCAGGCAGGGATTGAAGCATTTTATTCCCGCTGGCTGCAATACTGCACAGTATATATATATATATACTGCATTACAATTCATGCATTTATGCCATCTGGTAGACACACGAAGCATTGCAGCCTATTAAATCCTAATCATTATCATTTAACAGATCAGCCGCCCGTCAGCCAGGCATGAACCCAGGCTGGGAAGGCAAACACAACGGGGCTTGTCAGAGGTGAGGAGCGGCGCATTCCAGGTATCTGCCAGGTACATACTGGGTATTTGCTCGAATAAAGTGTGTCGGTGCAGTATATAAACTTGCTGCTTCTCATAGTCTATCTTGTCCCTATCAAACTTTTGTTGTTTCTTAATCATTAGAGACTTTTCCATAGCACCCACGTTGCTTAAAAGTGTTTGGTCATATTTAATAAAATTCTCCATTTTTCTGCAACCTTTCAATTTATCCTGTAGGACTTTCACATTGGCTCTCACTTTCTTTTTTTTAATTTAGCTTATACTTAATGATCAATTTGATTAGCTTAAATGAGCAATGATCTAATATGGCTTTCCAGTCATTCTCAAAATCTTTATTAATAAAGCCAAAGGACGGTACCTTTTTCAAGCGTAAGCCTCACGGAATCCTTTTAACTCTAGCATAGTTCTCAAGAGTGGTAATGTCCCACCAATACCTAATGTCCTGTGATAACAGTTTTTCCAATGTAAGGAAGTGGATAATTAAGTCAGCAGGCTCTTCACAGATGAAATTAGCACCTTCATCAAAAACTGACTCTGCCCTCCTCTGACGGTGAGTGTCTCCACAGTTAAAGGCATAGGTATCAGTAACCCCTTCCTCATCCTCCACTTCTACATAATCTTCCATAATAAAAAACACACAGGATAGGAATAGCACGAATACTCACTCCAGAGAAATAAAAAAAAATGTTCCACAGAAAGAAAAAATGTGAATAAATAGATGCCACAAAAAATAAATAAATAAATGGTTAGAAAAAAAAATAACGATAGCACTCCAGTTCTCAAATCACCAATTAAGTGATTACATACATATTCACGGGGTATAAGCCTCTTCTTATAATGTCAATAATGAAAGTCTTAATTCCAGGCTGAGCAGCCGTGGCCAAACCAGCAATATGCGAAGCAGAGGAAAAGACCTCCCAGCCCAATGTTACAATCCTGGTAGATAGCGTGTATCACGCGCATGCTGTATTAACCCCCAGCAAAATGAATCCTTAGAGGGACCAAGGGCCCATCGTGTCCAGTGTTTTCCCGTTCAATGTGATCAAGGATTCATCACAGCTACAGTGCTTATTCCTACATGGTTGGTCTCCGATGTGCTGGGGGTTAATACAGCCTGCGCGTGATACACGCTGTCTACCAGGCTTGTAGCGTCGGGCTGGGAGGTCTTTTCCTCTGCTTCGCTTATGACTGTACGTAGTGGTAAATACAAGCCTGTCCTCCTTCTTATTTTTGGTAGCACTTACCTCTTTATCCAGTGCCCGGTCTAACACAGCAGGAGGATATCCCCTAGCCAGGAATCTACTACGTAGTTCTCCAATAGCTGGTTCAATATTATCCTTCCTGCTCGTGATTTTGCAGACCCGGACTTTCTGTGAAAAAGGTAATGCATCAATAAGAGAAGGAGGATGATGGTTATCTGCCCTTAAAATGGCATTTCTGTATGTATCCTTTCTAAAAAGATCAGTATGTAACTCCCCATTAGTCTGTGTAATGAGGACATCTAAAAAAGAGAGTTGCTGTGTACCACATCATCTGTAAAACACGGTGGAGGCAGTGATGGCATGGGCATGCATGGTTTACAATGGCACTGGGTCACTAGTGGTTTTTGATGATGTGAACGAAGACAGAAGCAGCCGGATGAATTCTGAAGTGTATAGGGATATATTGTCTGCTCAGATTCAGCCAAATTCAGTGAAGTTGATTGGACGGCGCTTCACTTTACAGATGGACAATGACCCAAAACATACTGCGAAAGAAACCCAGGATGTTTTTAAGGCAAAGAAGTGAAATATTCTGCAATGGCCGAGTCAATCACCTGATCTCAACCCGATCGAGCATGCATTTCACTTGCTGAAGACAAAACTTAATGCAGAAAGACTCACGAACAAACAACAACTGAAGACAGCTGCAGTAAAGGCCTGGCAAAGCATCACAAAGGAGGAAACCCAGCGTTTGGTGATGTCCATGCGTTCCAGACTTCAGTCATTGCCTGCAAAGGATTCTCGACAAAGTATTAAAAATTAACATTTTATTTATGATTGTGTTAATTTGTCCAATTACATTTGAGCCCCTGAAATAAGGGGACTGTGTATGAAAATGGTTGCAATAACTAAACGTTTCATACGATATTTTTGTTCAACCCCTTGAATTAAAGCTGAAAGTCTACACTTCTATTGCATCTCAGTTGTTTCATTTCAAATCCATTGTGGTGGCGTACAGAGCCAAAATTATGAAAATTCTGTCAGTGTCCAATTATTTCCGGACCTAACTGTGTGTGTGTGTGTGTGTGTGTGTGTGTGTGTGTGTGTGTGTGTGTGTGTGTGTGTATATATATATATATATATATTTTTTTTTTAATGATAGGGATGTAAAGTAGGTTTGTAAATGAAAAAAAAAAATATGAAACCCTTAATACAGCTGAATCCCGTTATAACGCGGTGCTCTTGGTCCACATAATGAGCACGTTATAACCAGGATCGCGAAATGGTCGGCGCAATCAGGAAGAACGGTTCTGCGAGGACTTACCCGGCATCTGCAGCTCTCTCCACTTCATCAGGCTCCGAGGTGCTTACATACGCTCTCCCAAGCTTTCAATTTGACTGACTTTTGAGCGCAGGAGGGTCACATGACCCTTCTCTGATCAATGACAGCCCAACAGTGAATACATTTTATATAATACACATGCGGGAATTGAACCCTGATCACCCATGGACTGCACTGTGCAGTAGATGTTACGTTTGTTTATAGAGTCAGATTCATCACACCAATACTGTGGTGTAGCAGCTAGAGAATTGCACCAGCATATGAAAGATCATGGTTTCAATTCCCGCATGGTGTAGGGGTGTGTGTATATATGTGTATCAGCGTGTGTCTGTTAGCAATAATGCATTGAATATTATATAAAAATAAAACCTTGGAGATGTTTTTAAATCGGGAGCCACGCTCAGACAGCATTAAAAGCGGATTCGCGCTATAGCAGATTGCGCTATAACGGGGTTGAGCTGTACTAATATTTTGACCACAGGGTAAACGGGTTGGAGTAAGCCATGCTTCTTATCTGTACCAACATTAAATACCCAAGGGTTTAAAGATTGGTACATGTCTGGAGTGTTTATATCTAGCTAGCACCAACACTGTCCTGGGTTTCCATTACTCAATGCAATATAAAAATTTTTTTTTTTTTTTTTCAACTTTAAATTTTTATTGGAAAGTACAAATACAGCCAATGTTCCACAGCCCATTATTACATTTCCAGTTTTGTTAAACACATGTAATGACGCCTCGAAGACACATCCACTTAACACTTTACAAACAAGACCAGACGAACTTGACAAGGGGACAGGGAAAGAGGTTAGGGGTGGGAGGGAGGTGGTAGGTTGCCAGGCTCTGGTGCAGTTTTTTAGATATCTCTTGTTCAACCTTTTAGGCAATAGCTAAGGGTTTTAACTGGGGCAGGTTCTTCTGAGGTTTCTTTCTTTTATTTGTTTTTCCCTATTCTATGACTACATGAAGGTCTGCTAACTGTGCGTCGCTGAGTCGTGTTGTCTAATCTGCCCTTAAAGGTGAACGCTCCTAGTTTAATTAGTGCAAGATTGAGGTGGCGTCCACTCCTGGGATGTCTACCTGGGTCAACCATGGATCCCAGACCTTTAGAACATTTGTGCCGGAGTCATTAACTAAACTCGTTAATTGTTCCATCCGGCAGACATGCCAAATTCTGTTTTTGATCTTAGGGATAATTGGTATCTCCTGCTGTTTCCATAATGCTGCGATCTCACATCTTGTGGCTGTAGCAAAATGCGCGATTAATTTATGCGACGCATTTGACAGACCCTGGATCCGCATGCCCAATAGGAACAGCCACGGGTCCAGGGGGATCTCCAAATCGAGAATCCGCTGAATCCAATCTCTGATTTGTTCCCAAATAGGGGCCCCCTTAGTGCAAGACCACAACATATGTCGGAGGTCAGCTGCTTCCCCACACTGTTTAGGGCAGAGAGGGGAGTAGCCTTTTACAAATTTCGCTAAGCGCGTCGGAGTGTAATACCACCTCATAAGGACTTTATATGCGTTCTCCTTTAATGTGGTGCAGATTGAGCTTTTCGCCGCCGCCTGTATAATTCTGTCCCATTCGTCGTCCTCTAAAGTCTCTCCTAGGTCTGATTCCCAGTGTCTCATGTAACTCAGTCTATTGTCAATGGGCGACTTCTGGCAGATCACTTCCCTGTACATTCTAGATGTGAGTCCCCTTGTGTCCGTATCTCTGGAACACAGCTGCTCAAAATTTGTTCGCGCCGGTCGAATTGGCGTTTTATTGTAGAAATCTCTGATCTGGAGGTACCTAAAAAATTTGTTTGGGATATTCTTAGAGGATTTCATTTGGTCAAATGTTTGTATGGTCGTTATGCCCTCCAGATCTTTTAGACGGGAGAAGCCCTTCTGAGTCCATATCAAGAAATTTTTGCTATTCAGGTCCGGAGCGAAGTCTGGGTTGCCCACTATTGGTGTCATTAATGATGTTTTGGTAGTCAAATTACATTTGAATTTCGTGGCCTCCCAAACTTATAATGAATTGACCATGGTCTGCAGCGGATTGTTCATCTTGCGTACCCCTTCTCTGGGTAGCCAGATTAAATTTCGGATTTCAATTGGTGCACAGCATCTCTTCTCCAACTCAACCCATCTCCGTAGGCTTGGGTCTGTGTGCCATTGGAAAATCTGCCCTAATTGGGCTGCTTTATAGTAGGCCTGCAAGCAAGGCACCGCTCACCCTCCGCAGGATGAATGGGACGTTTTAATATTCCTTTAGCAATTCTTGGGTTTTTCCCGTTCCAAATAAATTTTATAATTTTTGACTGGAGGGAGAGGATGTCCGCCTGCACCAAAGGGATAGGGAGACTCTGGAAAAGATATAGCATCTTTGGGAGGAGATTCATTTTCACGCTATGTATCCTCCCAATCCATGAGATGCTCCCCTTCATCCAGGTTCGGAGATCCTCCCCCAGCGTCTTTATGATCTTGGGGAAATTTGCTTTATATAAAGTTTTGTACTCCCTTGTGAGATAAACCCCTAAATATTTGATAGCGGAGGGTTGCCATTTGAACTGAAAATTGAGGTCAATCAGTTTTTCAACTTCTTTTGGTAGATTAATATTGAGGGCTTCTGATTTAGACTGATTGATCTTAAATCCCGAAATTTGGTTAAATTTGCCCAGTATGTTGAATACATTTGGGAGAGATGTGAGAGATTTGGCTATTGTGAGAATGACATCGTCCGCATATAGAGCGGCTTTGTGCATTTGGTCTCCCACAGGGATACCAGAGATATCTGGGTTATTTCTGATGTGTGCCGCCAAAGGCTCTATACATAAGGCGAACAGTAGTGGCGACAGCGGGCATCCTTGACGTGTTCCGCTTTTGATTTCAAACTGTTCTGAGGGGAAACCTTGATATCTCACTCTTGCTGTTGGGTTTTTATACAACGCCAGGATGGCCTGCAGGAGGCGTCCCTCAAAGCCAAATGCTCTCAGTGTTTCCGATAGGTAGGGCCAATCTATTCTATCGAAGGCTTTTTCAGCGTCCAGACTTAACACCATGGAGTGAATTTTTTCTTTTTGGGCCAGATCAATTAGGTCAATAATTCTCCTGGTGTTATCTGCCGCTTGTCTACCTCCGATAAACCCTACTTGATCCGTGTGAATTAACCCGGGAAGAACACTACCCACCCTGTTGGCTATAAGTTTAGAGTATATTTTGAGGTCCAAGTTAATCAGTGAAATGGGCCGGTAGCTCTTACAGTCTGCCGGGTCCTTTCCGGGTTTATGGATCACCGATATTGAGGCTTGGAGCATTTGTGCTGGGAATGAGGCCCCTGCTAAGATTTCATTGAATAACTTTAACATGTGGGGGGCTAGAATTTTTAAATATTTATTGTAATATAAGTTCGAAAAGCCATCTGGCCCTGGGGCTTTAGCCGGTTTTAGTGCTTTGATGACCCCAGAGAGTTCCTCCATCGTGAAGTCCGACTGGAGTGCCTCCCTTTCGCATCTCTTCAAAATGGGTAAATGTGCCTCTATTAAGAAGGTCCGTAAATCCTCCTTTGTTTTCGGATTATGGGTTACCTTATCTCCATTGTATAATATTTCGTAATACTTTTTGAATTCCCCTGCTATGTTCGCTGGGATGGAGGTAAGGTCCCCATCTTGGTTTCGAATTGCGTGAATGTGATAGTTTGGAAGCTTGTTTTTTAGCTTATTGGCAAGTAGTGTGTCAGGCTTGTTAGCTTTTTCATAAAATTTCCGCTTGGACCAGGTCAATTCCTTCTCGGCCTGGGCGGAGAGGAGGAGGTTAAGACTAGTTTTAGTGGCTAGTATTTGAGTTAACGTGTGGGCATTCTTATTTTTTTGTGGAGGGAGGAAAGCT
This sequence comes from Ascaphus truei, assembly GCF_040206685.1. Classification (NCBI taxonomy): domain Eukaryota; kingdom Metazoa; phylum Chordata; class Amphibia; order Anura; family Ascaphidae; genus Ascaphus; species Ascaphus truei. The sequence continues at coordinate 87,218 of NW_027453957.1, forward strand.
CTGCTAGCTGTTCCTCTAGCTTCAAAATTTTTCCCTCCCGTTCTCTTTTCCGTTTAGCGGCCAGATTCATAATGACCCCCCTGAGGGTAGCCTTATGGGCCTCCCACAGTCTGGAGTGCGTAGCCACACTCCCCTCATTCTCCTCGAAGTATTGTGTGAGCTTTTCCCCAATTTCCACCTGTAGGGCTGGGATTTTCAGCAAGATTTCGTTTAGTTTCCAGTTCGCTCTAGGTCTGTCTAGTGGGATTAGTGTGCACCGCAGCTCTATAGATGCATGGTCTGACCATGAAATATCATGGATCTCGGTGCGAGAGACCCCAGGGACCATTCTGTTGGATACAAGGAAGTAATCTATCCTGCTATATGTGTCATGTGGGTGTGAGTAGAAGGTGTATTCTCTCAGTCTCTGGTGTTGTTCCCTCCAGATGTCGAGTAGTTGGCAGTCACGTAACCCTTTTTTAATTGTTAGTATGTCAGATCTGTGTGTAATATTAGTGGATGAACATCTGTCAAGGTCCTCCAGTAGTGCCCTGTTCAAGTCTCCAGCGACAATGATATTACCTCTGGCTACTTTGTTGAGTTTCCCAAAGAAGGTAGAGAAAAAAACGGGGGCCGTCTCATTAGGGGCATATATTGTTGCTAGAGTAATTGGGAACCCTTGGATTGCACCTCTTACTATGAGGAATCTGCCCTCTTTATCTTTGAAAGTCCTATCGGGTACGAACGGTATTCTTTTATGAATTAGTATGGCCACCCCTTTTTTTTTGACTTTCGCGGAAGACAAAAAGTGTGTCGGGTAGTCCTTATCCAGGAATTTGGGGTAGTTGTCTTGAGAGAAGTGTGTTTCTTGCAGAAACAGAATTTCTGCCCCTTTACGCTTATAATCTCGGAAGGCGATTCTGCGTTTAACCGGGCTGTTAAACCCCTTAATGTTATGTGATACTAGCCTGAGTTCCTTACTCATTTAAAAGTATGAGATGACTTTGCTGCCGATATCTGTTCTTGATTGATGCACCTGGACCACAATCCCGACCTCCTCTTCTTCTCGAACTGCAATACCTCACTTCACCACCTACAGCAATACACAAGGGGGAGCACACAAGAGGGTACACCTGGGGGGACACAACAAACACTAGACAAGACAAAAGACAGTAGAATTCTCGTCGTCTCGGCGACGTCGCCTCCTTGACGAGATCACCGCCTTTGGGAAGCTGGACTCCTCTCCAACCGTCCGGAGGAAACCTGGGATGAAGTTCACTCACCCACCGCGTCCAGTCCCAAAGGACTTCACTAGGGCCCAGGAGATCCACCCTCCTCCCCCCTAGTGCGTGGCCCATGCGGATTTTTGAAGCAGGTCACTCCCCCCCACTCCTGCCTCGCTCTTCCTGAGCTTGAATGAATAAAACCTAACATATACTATGCATAACCAGAGTCTGTCCCGGCTTTGTTCACCCCTGTAGTGTATCAGGCTAATCCCTCGGTGTCATGGCCTCAGCAACCTGTGTTTCTTTGCTTCTCCTCCAGTTCTCGTCCCCCTACTTGAGGTCTGGTCCCCGGCCACGGTGAAGCTGTCACCAAATAAAGAAACTCACCCCCGAGTGAAAGAGCGGTGATCCCCGACACCCCAACTACAGATGTCCAGTGATCAAGCAACCTGCGCTGAAACTGAATCCCTGGTGAGAAAATTTGCGGCCTACCTTTCTGATGATGGCGGCCCCCGACACAAGATGGCGAAGCAGCTCTAGAAGGCGGGAATCCACAGTGAACCGCAGGAGCAGGAAGAGAGCGGTGAGCGGGAAACAGGAGCGGGCGCACGCACCTCCGCACTGGTGAGAGACGTCTTCCAAAATGGCCGCCCCCCGGATACGCATCACAGCTGTGCCCCGGAAGGAGCGGCGCCATCTTGGAGGTGGCGCGGAACCAGCTCCCACCGGCGCGACCAGATGACGTCACCAGCAAGACCAAGGACAGCCGTAAGCCCATCAAGGCGTCCAGAATGCGCCGGATGACCCGCGCAGGCCTGGATTAGTCACCTCACCGGCCCGACGCGGGCTTTTTGAATTTTGCGTCTGGGAAGAATAGAAAGACATACGGGAAGGGAATTAGTATAGCGCCGTAGCGGCAGAACCATTAAGCGAGTAAGGGCAGGGTGAGTGATAGAGAGGGAGTTAGTAAGAGGATAAAAGCAAGTAGATGAGAGGAAATAAGCCGAAGTGGAGACATTTAAGGAGACAATACTATAAGAAGGAGTAAGGAAGTAGACTTGAATTTAAAGTGGGGTAGGGATGCAGCAAGTAGTAAGGAAGTGGTAGAGGGGAGAGCAAGGAGGAGAGGAAGTAGGGAGCTAGAAAGAAAGAAGAATAAATGTGGAGAAGTGAGGAAATCAGAAAGCTATAGAAATGTGCAAGTTAGATAGTGGGAGTGGTGACTGGAAGTGGAGTGAAGGGGGACGTGAAGTAGGACTTGGTAGGTTAGGTATCAAAGGAGGTAGAGAAGTGTTAGTAGGTTGGTGAAGACAGGTTGAGTGGGAAAGGAGAAGGGAAGTAAGGAGCAGGGCGACACAAGGTTAAGATAGACAGATGAGATCGCTGGGGAAGGTTGAAATCAAAAAAATGTTTTAAAGCACTTTACTACATTTGTGAAGTAAGGCTTTAACCGAACATGAAAATCAGTATTCTGAAGGAGCAAGTCACTCGCTTTTTATAAAAAAAATTTTTTTTAAAACAGGATTGAAGCAGAGGGTCTCCCCAAGCTGAACCGCATTCATTTCAACTCTGGGACCCCCCCATTTCCCATAATACTTCCCTCCAAAGGGGGTGCCAGGCTATACGATAAAGGGGGTAACCAGGCTATACAATAAAGGTTACCACTGGAACGGTGGGCCCCTGGCAGCTACCTGGCACCATAAGCCAGGGGCCCGGCATTATAACATGTGAAAGTTAAAGTGTCCCCTGCCTGTCCACTTTTCATAGAAAAATTGAAAAAATGTGTGGTGCTCTCAAAAAAAACCTCAAAATATGTAGTACAAAAATTGTAACGTTCAATAAATGTATATAATGATTCCCGAAATGAAAAGCCCCTGGATAATGGATAAGGGATAGCCAATCCATAGGACACAGAACAATCATGTATTAATCACTGCTCCATTGTAATCTGACTAGTGGGCTAGGGCCCCCACGAGCACTGTAGTAAGGGGCCACACAATAAAGTGTCCCAGCATATAATGTCAGAATGGAGAATGTGCTTGTGATAAAATAACTCACAGTTAGAGTTGGTAATGTCCTTTTGGCTGTGCAGGTTTCTTCTTTCACAGTAGGGGGTGTGCTTCTGTTTTTTCTGGATGATTTGACACGAAGCAAAAGGAAAAAGCAGGCACTAATACTCCGGAAAGTAAAAAAAGGTTGAATGAAATCCAGGAGAGCGTGTGCCCATAAAGACTATTTTAATGGAAACCACAAAAAAAATACAGCTACATTACGGGGTACACAGACCCCCACCAACGCAATTCGAGCCACGTTGGTGGGGGTTTGTGTACCCCGTAATGTAGCTGTATATTTTTTGTGGTTTCCATTAAAATAGTCTTTATGGGCACACACTCTCCTGGATTTCATTCAACCTTTTTTTACTTTCCGGAGTATTAGTGCCTGCTTTTTCCTTTTGCTTCGTTTCCACTTTTCATGTTCCCTAAGCCTAAGACTCATGAAACGTTCTATATGTAAGTTTTAGGTGAGATATTTGGGTAGAAATGCAATCATGTTGTTTGCAGGAGTTTGGGGGGGGCAAAGATATCAGTAGTCTCCTAATTCTCCCTGGCGTGCAGGCATGATTTGCCAGTACGTGGGTTGAATTACACCAGGGCTGCCCAGTGACTCCTGATTTTCAAGCCCAGATATCCCAGTCCTATTTCCCTTACAGCTATGAGTCTGCCCAAGTTATCCTATGTATTAAAGTATGTTTTATTTCATTTGTGTGTAGCGGTCATTTAAAATGGCTACAGTCATCTCTCCTGCTGACAGTAAGGCCTGGTAAGTTGTGGGCATGCCAGCAGTAATTATGGAGGTTTGCCCTCACACCCTGGTGGGGTGCCCTGTGTATGGATGGGAGTGGTCACATGCTCTGATTCCATGGTTAGTGATGTCAGAGGTGTGTCAGCTTCCAGAGTGTACATAAGGCACAGCACTGTGTCTAATAGTTAGTTCTATCTGAGTCCTGAGTTCTGTAGGAGTTCTGAATAGTCTGCGAGAGTTATGTTATAATAGCTGAACAGGAAGACTGTGTCCAGGGACCTGGCACAGGGTAAAGACATCCCGGCTGGGATAGGGAATCCCTATTAAAGGAGAATTACACCTTTCAAAGGGAAGCACTGAGGGACAATGAGTGGCTAGAGAAACTACTGCGAGGGGCAGTTAGCCCACCTCAACCAATAAAGATGCTCTTAATCACAAACCCTCTCGTGTACATGTGTGGAGTGAATGTACAGAGAGGAGCACCACAGAGGAGTTCCTCGTCAGGACCATCCCCAAGTGACCGAAGGGACCCTGATGAGGTGGAGGCGCTGCACTGGAACTAGGTAGGACTCCGCACACTACCTCAGCTGCCTGTCTGGATGGGTCCTCCCCACACACCATCATGCGGGAGACTCAGGAGTCCTGTTGCCAACAGGTGCACCACCAGACACTATCACACTGTAATGGGGACCGGTTAGACCACAGGGGCCAATGTGAGATTGGGTGGGTCAGGCCGGGTCAGAAATACCGTTACATTTGGAGGCGAGCTGCTGAGATCAGATCTGTCAACAGGACATGTTCTAGCTAGGCACACTGGGAAAAAGGGAGAGCGTCTGCTGCCACTCTGTGCTGCGTAGGGACGGACCTAGGGGTGGTCAGGGGCTGACAGGGTATTGTCAGTTCGCAGGGACGACCTAGGGGCCTGAAAGGAGTGAGGGGTCTGGAGCCGGGCTATAGCTGAACGAGTCACTTTGAGGTAGTGCTAGTTGGTAGGACGCCAGAAGGGATAGCCTGTTAACGTGGTCAGGAATCCTGGAGAGGGTCTGCGCTAGGCTGACCAAGAGAGGTAGACGCCCCAAGTACTGCATGGCAGAGCCAGAGTACTCTAGCCCATTCCAGACACTTACCATAGGGAGCACAGACTGGGAGGAAGGAGTTACAGCAGACACTGAGAGAGTGAGCCTAGCCTGAGGTAGTGCAACATGAGTCCAGCCTAGATCAGGTACACATGTGGTGGTGCATCTGAGCAATCTTTATTGTACTGGTGTGGTGGCTGCCCCGCAGAGCGGAGCCCCATGTATGATAATTGGTACGAGAGCGTGACAATCCAAGGAATGGAGGATCCGCGTGGTGCGGAGAGCCCAAAATGGCGGCCAGAGGCTGATGGGGAAGGCACCCATGGCGTGCGCCCCACTGAAGAGCAAACTGTCGCTGAGCTGTCTCTAACTAATCTGCTCTGGAGTGGAGCGAAGGCTGTGGCTGCCCCGTTTTTGTCCTGTCTGGGACACCGAGGGGCCACCCTTGAAGAGTGTGAGGACATTGTGATAACTGGGGGGGAACCCAGCGAGAAGAGCAAACAAACTGACATTTCGGGCTTAAAAGCCACCCAAAATGGCGGTTCCCGCTTGCTAGGGAGACCGCATGGGCCAGTCGCAGAGAAAATGGCTGATACAGAACTTGCAAAAAGCTGGCCGGGAATGGCGCGAACTGCAGAGCCCCGCCCTGATGGGGGGTATGGCGCGAAAGCTACGACTGCGCCTTCATGGACAGTGACTCACTCGGCCCCTGTGCTGAGTCAACCGCTTAGTCTATGGGACCCTCCCCTGATTTCCACCAGGGGGAGTGACTTTCAATTATGGCCTGTGGGAATGCACCCACTGGGCCCAGGGACTGATATCCAGACGGCGCCACTACAAGAAGTAGTTCCGGCCGCGGAGGTAACGTGCAAAAAGGAGGGATATTTTGCACGAAAAGCAGCTGCCAGGAGAAGGCGGGAACTAGCCGCGGCCCAAGAATCCCACTCTGATGAGGAAATTGGCGCGAAAACGCAGACTGCGCCCACCAGGACTGAGAAAGGCGCGGCCTTAATTAAGGGGCATGCTATTCCCCTGTGGGATCCGCCCATAATTGCAACCCCTGGGGGCGGGTTCCAGCTATGCCAGCGGAAGGAGGAGCCGAAGCAGGAAGTGGCTGGCCCAGAAGCTTCTACCGGTCAGTTGCGAGGAACCACTGACCTGGAGAGACCCATACTGAAAGTGGTCCCTACCAAAAGAATGGCCTGCTCCTCCACTGTGGGAACTATGGTATCCACCCAGCCCTACTCGGTACCCGGCGGGGTACTGGTAGTCAGGGTGGCTAACACCGAGACAGTGGTCGGGCTCTGCCTACAATGCGGGCTGCCCGAAGGCATTGTTAACACGGCGGCACGCTGCCCACAATGCGGGACACTATACTTATGGCCAATGCCGACGTTCATTCCGATCCAATCTGCTGACCCCCCGGGGGATACGGCTAGGCGCTCCGCCGAGTCCCCTGGTGCACTGTGGATCAATCGTGCAAGTCCCGGAGAAAGGGGACTGGAGTCGATTAAATCGGCTGGGTCAGCAGCAACCGAGACGGTCGGGTCACTCCCCGACCGCACTGAGAAAAGACTATCGCCCCGATCGGTGACCCCTAAGTCGGGGAAGGCAGAATACTCGGATGAGGATCTCCGCGAGCTAGCGGAGGTGAAATCGAGGCCCAGGACAGAACCGGGGAGGACGACACCCCGTAGTGTGAGTAGCAGCCTGGAAAGCAGGGCGTCCCCCGCAGATCGGCGAGCCGAGAGACGGAGTCCCTCCGCCTCAGGACATGGTGGCGACGGGCGAGAGACGCCTACACCCCTGCGGAATGGTAAGAGAAAGCCACTCACTTACCTTGCTCCGGTAGACGGTGTAGCGGAAACAAGGCCGTGCCAGGCCCAAGACGCACGTGCGGAGGAGATACCACTTCCGGTGGAGACGACGGCGGAGCTTCCGGATGTCGTCATCGAGGAAGAGATCCCGCATGGGGGTCCCACCCAAGATGGCGGCGCTTCCGGTTTCGGTGAGGACATCATTTCCGGTGGCGACGGCGGAATAGACGGGAAAGATGCAGCAACGCTTCGGCGATCGGGTGAATGTCCCCGATCACCTCAAGGGCCCAAGAGCTGGATGGGAGACCCGCAGACGGATGAGGGTGAGCTATCCTCCTTGGAGCAGTCCATGGACAGCCGGGAACGGGTCGTAGTCCCGTGGCGTATCCCATCTTGCCCCTACGCCCAACCCCACGCCCTAGGTAAAACCCCTGCCCCCATCACATGTTCCCCGGGGTCCCCGCCTAGTCTGGAACTTGTGGACATACCTTTGGGGGGGGAGGAGAGACGGACTGGTGAACGACAGCGCAGTTGCGCTACGGAGGGCATTTCTCGTGGAGGGGGAGAATTAGGCAAGGCCGCGGTAGGCCGGTGGTTGCCTCCTGTGACCAATAAAACAGAGGACAAGGCCCTGGGATCATCACGGTGGTCCGTACCACGGTCAGCACGGACATCGGGGGTATTCTCATGGGGGGATGCGGAAGAGAGTGACTCAGGGGATTCACATAGGTTCAAGGAACACCGTTGGTGGGCCCCCCTCTTTGAAGGTTATGCGGCCTGGATGGATCGTACGCGATTCCTTATTAGAAGGGAGGATGTAGTTGACTTTTGGTGGGCCAAGGGAGAATTCACCCCTGAACAGCGAGACAGAGAGCTGCAGGAACGGTGGTATAAGATTGAGCACAGGGAGATAGAGCCCATGGGTCCCGATACACTGTCAGACCCTGTGGATCCTGACGAACCCCTGTCATGGGTGCTACCTGGGAGGGCAGGTAGGGCTGACCTAATTAGGATCAGTAGAGCGGAACGGGCAATAATGGCTCGATACAAGTCTTCCCACGGGTTGGAGTACCCTTATGTCCCTGAACCCCTCATGGAGGAGATAGAAGAGAACAGGGAAAGGTGGCTTAGGGAAACCATCGAGATGTACCTAGTCAATAAGGGGAGTGACGTTACTGGAAGGAGGGCAGAGGACAGAATAGATCACCTGATGCGAGTGTGGAGTATAGGGAGGAATATACACAAACACAGGGTGACCTATAGGCCCGAGAGGGGACTGCCTAGGCACTATCATGTCACGGTCCTGGACATGGGTGGTAGAGAGGTTAAGAAACCTGACCCGAGCCACTATTATTAGGGGGTACTAAGGCATTTTGCGGGCTCGTGGCTGCTGGTCGGGGCGGGCTTGGCGAGATGTCACTGTGGTCATTTTTTTTTGTATAATGGACAATCTGTGAGGTTAACAATTATGTGTTATGTGTTACAGTGCTTCCTGGAAGAAGGCATTTAAATTTAGGTCCCAGCGAGGACGATGGGATTCACCAGGGGGAGAATGTAGCGGCCATTTAAAATGGCTACAGTCATCTCTCCTGCTGACAGTAAGGCCTGGTAAGTTGTGGGCATGCCAGCAGTAATTATGGAGGTTTGCCCTCACACCCTGGTGGGGTGCCCTGTGTATGGATGGGAGTGGTCACATGCTCTGATTCCATGGTTAGTGATGTCAGAGGTGTGTCAGCTTCCAGAGTGTACATAAGGCACAGCACTGTGTCTAATAGTTAGTTCTATCTGAGTCCTGAGTTCTGTAGGAGTTCTGAATAGTCTGCGAGAGTTATGTTATAGTAGCTGAACAGGAAGACTGTGTCCAGGGACCTGGCACAGGGTAAAGACATCCCGGCTGGGATTGGGAATCCCTATTAAAGGAGAATTACACCTTTCAAAGGGAAGCACTGAGGGACAATGAGTGGCTAGAGAAACTACTGCGAGGGGCAGTTAGCCCACCTCAACCAATAAAGATGCTCTTAATCACAAACCCTCTCGTGTACATGTGTGGAGTGAATGTACAGAGAGGAGCACCACAGAGGAGTTCCTCGTCAGGACCATCCTCAAGTGACCGAAGGGACCCTGATGAGGTGGAGGCACTGCACTGGAACTAGGTAGGACTCCGCACACTACCTCAGCTGCCTGTCTGGACGGGTCCTCCCCACACACCATCATGCGGGAGACTCAGGAGTCCTGTTGCCAACAGGTGCACCACCAGACACTATCACACTGTAATGGGGACCGGTTAGACCACAGGGGCCAATGTGAGATTGGGTGAGTCAGGCCGGGCCAGAAATACCGTTACATGTGCTTTTACTATAAATGTCTATTCAGCCAGCTCAGGCATCCATATAGGTGCCGGGAAGTCTGCATAGACATCGGAGAGGAGAAGGGATGTTGAGAGGTGTCGGGGTGTGAAGTGGCCAGGGCAGGGCTTAGTACTGGGTCCGGAGAACAGAGACCCCCTGCGGGGAGGACACTCTGATCTGCCAGACTCAGTGGAGTCTGCCCAGTAGGTGACAATGGGTTGACTAGGGGAAGCAGCAAAATGTTGGCGCGTTTTCCCATTGGTCAATCCGTATGTCCCGCCCACGGGTCATCCCAAGCCGGCTTAGCCCGTCCCCTCCTCTGGCGTCAGTCAAAGGACGAGCCCCTATTCTTATCGGTTGGCGGCAGGGTTTCCCATGCTCCAATTGGTCGCTCCTTCCTCCATGCTGAACATAGAACAGTGGAGGGTATGTAAGGAGAAAACCCCAGTCAGAGAACCAGACGATCTAGTGACTTGTGTCGATGAAGCTAGGGCGGACTTTTCAAAGTTGCTGTCACGAATACCAGAGCAACCGGCTTCGTTTTGAAGCTAGGAAAAGTCTGCCCTGCAGAGACTAAGTCAGACGTGAAGTTCAAGTTCTCATTTGGAACGTAGCGGTCGCGGCTAGGAACTGAAGCCAAAAAGAGGACCAGAAAGCCCGGTTGTATATCCCGGTCAGGTTAAGCGTACCGAAGCATTCGCCCTGCACCTAGTAGAGCCTAGATTTCACCCCCAGCAAGTGTGCTTTTAGCTGTATTTTGTGTATTCATTGTGTTGTACGCGGGTTTACCCGAATAAACTGCATTTTGTTCTTACCACCTTGTTTGCCTAGCGAATGATCCCGGTAAAAATAATTGTAAAATCTCCTGGTCTCCCGTGAGAGACATTAGGGAAGGCCTAGTGATGTCACGGCCACGCCTCCCCGTCACGAGCGATCTAAAGTCCACAGATCGCTCAGGCGACAGGCGCGCACAACGCTATGTGCTCTGTCGCACACGCACTATATCACACAGCAGAAGCCAATGCAAATTATCGACTATGGGGACATACTGTAGTATATGGCACAGCACCCCAAACCCACCTTAGCAACCTTGATACCCTCTACAATTCAATGTCGCTTTGTCCTCCAATGCAACGACAACACACATCACTGCGAAATGCTCAAAGAACTAGATTGGTCATCACTAGAGTCTAGGCGCAAAGTTCATCTTTCCTGTCTTGCCTTCAAATACTTTCTCGGCAAGCTACCCACCTATCTGAACAAGCTCCTCACCCCTACCACGTGTAGCACTTATCATCTGAGATCAGACTCCAACAGACTGCTCATGGTCCTAAGGTTCAACAAAGTATCCGTCCGTTCCTCCTCATAGGCCTTCATTAATACCACCGGCGGCGTGACACGCGCGCTACCTCAATGCGATGCGCTGCCCGAAACTTGCACTGCAGGCAGGAGGCATCGGGAGGCGAGGCCATGATGTCACGTGAGTGGTTCACTCTCATTGGCTGAACCGCTCACATGACGCTGCCATCGCTTCAGAAAATAAAATTCTTGGATCTGTTCGAAAATTTGCGCACTTGGCCGCCTCGTTGGTCACCCATTCTTAGTGTGCGCTCATAGGAAAACTTTTATTTCTTTTGGTGGCGCACAACGTTCTGCGCTCCGCCGCTTCGGGTATAATCACGGCCTTACCATGCACCCCAAAACTGGAACAACCTACCAGAGACTCTTGCAGATGCTACCAGTCTAAGTGCTTTCAAAACTAAAGCTGTCTCACATTTTAATCTGGTCTGTAACGGTTACATGCGCCTATAATATATATTATCTCTAACTGTGCATGCAATGTCTTGTATATAATGTATACCCTGTTCACTTAATGTAACTATGGATTTGTAACCATGTATCTGTCATCATAACTCTGTGCCCAGGACATACATTGAGAGTTACCTCTCATTTTCAAGTATTGCTTCCTTCCTGGTAAAACATTTTATAAATAAATAAAATATCCGAGGCCTAAGGAGCGAACACATGATTAGGAAATGCAGGAGGGGGGCGCAGGACCCTCCAGGACTGAATGGGTGAAAATCCCTCAGCTGCCCCAGGGACATCAACTTTAGGATTTCCTGTACAAGTGTACAAGCATACCCCGGTTTAAGGACACTCACTTTAAGTACACTCGCGAGTAAGGACATATCACCCAATAGGCAAACGGCAGCTCGCACATGCGCCTGTCAGCACGTCCTGAACAGCAATACCGGCTCCCTACCTGTACCAAAGCTGTGCGCAAGCGGGGAGACTATAGAGACTGCTACACATGTGTTATTTACACCAGTTATGCTCGTATATGAGGATTGCAGTACAGTACATGCATCGATAAGTGGGGAAAAGGGAGTGCTTCACTTTAAGTACATTTTCACTTTACATACATGCTCCGGTCCCATTGTGTACGTGAATGCGGGGTATGCCTGTACCACCTGATAAGATTACACAAATAATGCAATAAATTGCACCCATTTAAGAAATATAGCGCTGTGCCATTTGTTTAAATAGAGCTGCGTTAACGTTCTGCCACCGTTAACCTGCGTTAATAGATGCGACCAAATCTGTACATCATTTTCTTTTACACTACATTAAGGTGAGACTATAATTACACGTTTATAATGTGAGGTCTATGAGCTGAAAGCGCAGCTTAGTGCAGGGGTGACCAAACTTTTTATGCCGAGCCCCCCTTTTCATCCATGAAATTTCTCGGGCCCCCCCTGCCTGACGTAATCAAAATCACATGAAAAAAAAAAAAAAACCTTTATTAAACGGTATACAATATAAATCCAAATATGTCTATAAATACTTACATATTTCAACAGCTCGCGCTTGCAAAATTAGGCTGCGTCCACGCTGCCGCTGAGAGCGGTGACATCACCAACTCTCCAAGCCTGAGCGCAGGGTGTCCTGCATCATTTTGCAAACGTGGATCGGGGCTATTTGTGTGTGGCTGTGTGTGGCTGTGTGTGGCTGTGTGTGTCTGTGTGTGTGGCTGTGTGTGTGCATTGACTTCTGCTGAGTGCACTTCAAAGTCAGTTTTGTTTGTCTCCCCAAGCGCCGAGCTTGGGAGAGCGTACGTGCACAAAGGCAATACTTTTGGGGGGCATTCATCCACCTCTTTGCTACCTCCCTTCCCTCTCCCCCCTTTTGTTTCTACCTTCCCCTCCCTGCTCTTTGGCTTGCTATCCCCATTGTCATCCACACTCCTACCTACATTATTATTATTATTTTTTTTCCGTTTTCAATGTTTTCACTTTTTTTTTATTATTTCTGTACATTCATAGTGTGATTGATACAGTGGCAGCCGACCCTTTCCCTCGCAGAGGATCGCAGCGAAGCAGGTTGCCAGCGGAGGAGAGCAGGAACACAGCGCTATTGCAGGGCAGACACCGGGAGGGGCGTTTGACTTCACCGTGCTCGGGCGTGCTCCTCCCTGTACCCCCGAAGCCCCTGCGCGCGTGCGCACACACCATCACGAGGCCGCCACCTGCACTATCTTGTTCAGCCACCCGCACACATCTTCGGCTGCCCGCCCGTGCACATCTTATTGGCCGCCCATCGCGTACAGCTTTTTCGTCCTCCCGCGCAAAGCGTCTGCCGGCCCGCGCACCCAGATTTCGCCGCACGTCGCCTGCGCCCCCCTAAATCTTGCGCCTTATTGCCCCCCACCAGTTTGCGCACCACTGCAATACAACACACACTCTCTCTCTCAATCAATCACCACATACACACCACATACACACACACACAATCCCCCCCCACACACACACACACACACACACACACACTCCCCCCCCCCACACACACACACACAATCCCCACACACAATCCACACACACACACACACACACACACACACACACACACACACACACTCAATCCCCCCACACACACACAATCCCCCCACACACAAACACACCCCCCCACACACACAAACACACTCAATCCCCCCCCATACACAATCCCCCCCGCACACACTCAATCCCCCCCACACACACACACTCAATCCCCCCCACACAAACATACACTCAATCCCCCCCCATACACACAATCCCCCCCCACACACACACACTCTCAATTCCCCCCCCCACACACACACACTCAATCCCCCCACGCACACACTCAATCCCCCCAATCACACTCAATCCCCCCCCCCCACACACACACAATCCCCCCCACACACATACACACTCAATCCCCCCCCACACACACACTCAATCCCCGCCCCCACACTCAATCCCCCCCCCACACACTCAATCCCCCCCACACACACTCAACCCCCCCCCCACACACACACACTCAATCCCCCCCCCACACACACACACACACTCAATCCCCCCCCCACACACACACACACACACACACTCAATCCCCCCACACACACACAATCCCCCCCCACACACACTCAACCCACCCCCCACACACACACTCAACCCCCCCCCCACACACACACTCAACCCCCCCCCCCCCCACACACACACTCAACCCCCCCCCCACACACACACTCAACCCCCCCCCCCCCACACACACACTCAACCCCCCCCACACACACTCAATCCCCCCCACACACACTCAATCCCCCACCCACACACACACAATCCCCCCCCCACACACACACAAAATCCCCCCCACACACTCAATCTCCCCCCCCAACACACACACACACCCCCCCACACACAAACACACTCAATCCCCCCCCACACACACACTCACTCAATCCCCCCCCCCATACCTTGTGACCTTGAGCAAGTCACGTTATCTCCCTGTGCCGCAGGCACCAAATAATAGATGTATGTGTAGGGATGTGGTAGGAGCCTCATATGTGTGTTCAGTTGGTGTTTTGACTGTTCAGGAGAGTCATGTGGAGGTCTGCGCTGATGCAATAGCTGTGAGTCTGTGCAGCTCAAGGCAGAGAAGCTCCGCTGAGGAACTACAACTCCCATGAGCTCCTGGGCAGTCACCTGACTTGAGGAGCCAATCGGAAGGCTAGAATTACGGGAGGAGGAAAGGGAAGCGTGGGGGAGAGGCTAGTCAGAGGGGATCTGGAAGGTAACGGAGGAGGGTGTATGCGTGCAGGGGGTCCGTGACCCGCCTGCATAGGCTAGCTTTACCCCGCAGGCCCTTAGGAGAAACCCCTGAGTCACAGTGTGCTGCTGTGCTGCAGGGACGGCCATAGTGCTAGCGATCAGTCACCTTACTGTGTACACAGTTAGGGACAAGCGTGCGGAGCAGGTTTGCTGGTGAGCTGCTTGGGACCAGACAGCTGCACTGCGGACATCCCAGACAAGCAAGGATTCGGCTGATCCTTTTCCAAGTATTACCGGTCACCGCCGTGACCGGAAGGTAGTAGATACGTCAAGTGCACCAACACCGGTCAACAGGCGCTGATCCCGCCTTAGGCGTAACTATAGGGAGACACTAGCGAGTACACACCGCTATCGTACTATTACACGGACACGGTGTGTGGGGCACGCGGTGACGGGATAGAGACACTCATAAGAGCGTGGCTGAGCCACTATTGTACAGGACAATATTCCCTAGGGGTGTGGCCGAGCCACTGATGTTAGAAGGACATTATCCGTTAGCGGTGTTAGGGTATGATAGAGTATAAGTTATAAGATAAGTGTATGCATATTGGGTTATTGCCACGGTTCATATAGAGTATAAGTTTATTATTGCACATAGTAAAGTTGGTTGCACGCATTGTATCGGTGTGTTTCTTGCCCAGGGGAATCTTACATGACGGTGATCCTGGGTAAGTGGAGGCGCTGCGCTAATAAGTGTTACCCCAGGCTCCCAGCTAGCGGAGGCTCAGATCTCCTGGAGCCGCAGGTGCGCGCAGTGACCCGAAGTCGCTTAGAGTGTCAGAAAAAGGGCTACAAATGTCTTTTTTTATATAGCGCCATTAAATGTACATAGCGCTTCCCAGCAGTAATACATGTGACAATCATATAAATTACAAATAACAGGTCATGGGAATAAGTGCTTCAGACATAGATTGTAAGCTCTATGGGGTAGAGGCTCGCGCCTGCAAACATTCTATGTACAGCGCTGCATACACTGGCGGTGGAAACATTACTACTGTTTTATATCAGACCTGACTGCTGATATAAACAGGACTTTAAAATCAGTTGCGATTCATAGAAAACCAGTGTGATCTGCCTGGCTTCTATCTAGGTGACGCTAGAGGGTGAGAGGGTGAGAGGCTGGTGTTGCTGTTTAGGGGGCGGGAGAAGAAATCATGGCGCCCTCCTCCCGTGTGAGGCAGGACAGTGATAGCCACGCGCGGACCCCCCGGTTACCTGGCTGCAGGCAGGGCTTGCGGACCCCCCGGTTACCTGGCTGCAGGCAGGGCTTGCGGACCCCCCGGTTACCTGGCTGCTGGCAGGGCTTGCGGACCCCCCCGGTTACCTGGCTGCAGGCAGGGCTTGCGGACCCCCCAAATACGTGGCTGAAGGCAGGGCTTGCGGACCCCCGGTTGCCTGGCTGCTGGCAGGGCTTGCGGACCCCCCGGTTACCTGGCTGCAGGCAGGTCTTGCGGACCCCCCGATTACGTGGCTGCAGGCAGGGCTTGCTGACCCCCCGGTTACCTGGCTGCAGGCAGGGCTTGCGGACCCCCCAGTTACGTGGCTGCAGGCAGAGCTTGCGGACCCCCCGGTTACCTGGCTGCAGGCAGGGCTTGCGGACCCCCCGGTTACCTGGCTGCAGGCAGGGCTTGCGGACCCCCGGTTACCTGGCTGCAGGCAGGGCTTGCGGACCCCCCCCGGTTACCTGGCTGCAGGCAGGGCTTGCTGACCCCCCCGGTTACCTGGCTGCAGGCAGGGCTTGCGGACCCCCCCGGTTACCTGGCTGCAGGCAGGGCTTGCGGACCCCCGGTTACCTGGCTGCAGGCAGGGCTTGCAGACCCCCCCCCGGTTACCTGGCTGCAGGCAGGGCTTGCTGACCCCCCCGGTTACCTGGCTGCAGGCAGGGCTTGCTGACCCCCCGGTTACCTGGCTGCAGGCAGGGCTTGCGGACCCCCCGGTTACCGGGCTGCAGGCAGGGCTTGCGGACCCCTCGGTTACCGGGCTGCAGGCAGGGCTTGCGGACCCCCTGGTTACCTGGCTGCAGGCAGGGCTTGCGGACCCCCCCGGTTACCTGGCTGCAGGCAGGGCGTGCGGACCCCCCGGTTACCTGGCTGCAGGCAGGGCTTGCCCTTGGGCACCCGGTCGGCCCCGCACACGGTGAAGGTGTGAGTGTCGTCGCTCAGCCGCACGGTGACGCCGCGCTCGGGCCGTACGTGCAGCACCCGGCCCTGCATCCACACCAGGCCCACCTCCAGCCCGCCGGCTCCTTTCTCCAGCCAGAAGGAACCGGGCCGCCGCCGCACGCATTCCCTCAGCCGCCCCGCTAACATCTTCACCGGCGGGGAGGTAACCTGGAAGCCGGGCCGCGCTGCAGGCCGATCTCCGGCGGCCGCCATGGTCGCCATGGAGACAGCAAAACTGGCGCGCCTTTTCTGACATTGACAGGGGACCAATCGCGGCTCCTGTACGAGAGCAGCAACCAATCATAGGAGAGGGGGGCTGGGCTGGTGACCCTGCATTAACCCCTTCCAGGCTGTTAGTGTGACAACCCTCTATAAAGACGTGTCTCTGTGTAATAAACCAATGTCAGAACAATACATGGCGCGCCTGTGTTTGTGTTTATTAAGCAGCAGTGTCACATATTCCAACATCTTTTTATAAATGTCAGGGGTCAAGTCTGCACTATGTCTGACCCCCATACAGGGGAAAGTGGTTCTTGGGTGAGCCATACTCCAGCTAACAGTAAACAATAATAATAATGACAACAACAAATATAATAAAGTTAATCTTTATACTATACTAGCTGAGAGCCCCGGCGTTGCCCGGGATGTTTGTGGTGTGGGTGTGGCATTTGGGTGAGGAGTGGTCAACGCGGCCCATGTGCGGTGGTAGTGCTGCTGTGGCTGTACTGATGGTGATTGTATCGGTGTGCTGATTTTGGAGGGTTTGGTGCTGATGTGGGGGTGCGGATGTGGGTGTGCCGATGGGGGAGGTGCAAAGGTGCCGATGTGTGGGTGCTGATGGTGTTGATGGGGGCTGGGAATGGCGGGGAGCCGAGAATGCCAGTGTGCTGGGGGGGCATGGGATAGCGGTGTGCTGATGTGGTTTTGCTGGGGATAGTGTGTGTGTGTATACGTGTGTGTGTATACACACGTGTGTGTGTGTATACACGTGTGTGTGTATACATGTTTGTGTGTGTGTATACATGTTTGTGTGTATACATTGTATGTGTGTGTGTGTATACATGTGTACGTGTGTGTGTGTGTGTGTACGTGTGTGTATACACATGTGTGTGTATACACATGTGTGTATAGACGTGTAACACATGTGTGTGTAGACATTGTGTGTATGTATATATTGTGTGTGTGTGTGTATACATGTGTACGTGTGTGTATACACATGTGTATACACATGTGTGTATACATAGTATGTGTGTGTGTACATGTGTGTGTGTGTACATTTGTGTGTGTATACATGTTTGTGTGTGTGTATACATGTTTGTGTGTGTGTGTACATTTGTGTGTGTATACATGTTTGTGTGTGTGTATACATGTTTGTGTGTGTGTATACGTGTGTGTATACATGTGTGTGTATACACGTGTGTGTGTGTGTGTGTATACATGTGTGTGTGTATACATTATGTGTATGTATACGTGTGTGTGTATGTGTACATGTGCGTGTGTGTATGTCTCCATGGTGTGTGTATACACATGTGTATATACACATGTGTATACACGTGTGTATACACGTTTGTGTGTATACATAGTATGTGTGTGTGTGTATACATGTGTGTGTGTACTTTGTGTGTATACATGTTTGTGTGTGTATACACGTGTGTATGTGTGTGTGTGTGTATACATGTGTGTGTGTGTGTATGTGTGTGTGTGTGTATACATGTGTGTGTGTATACATGTGTGTGTGTATACATTATGTGTATGTATACATGTGTGTGTGTGTGTATGTGTACATGTGCGTGTGTGTATGTCTCCATGTGTGTGTGTATGTCTCCATGTGTGTGTGTACGTGTACATGTGTGTGAGTATACGTGTACATGTGTGTGTGTGTACGTGTACATGTGTGTGTGTGTCTACGTGTACATGTGTGTGTGTCTACGTGCGTGTGTATACGTGTGTGTGTGTCTACGTGTGTGTGTGTATACTGTGTGTGCGTATACGTGTGTGTGTGTGTCTACGTGTGTGTGTGTGTCTACGTGTGTGTGTGTGTCTACGTGTGTGTGCTAACGTGTGTGTGCGTGTGTCTACGTCTGTGTGTGTGTCTACGTGTGTGTGTGTACACGTGTGTCTACGTGTGTGTTTGTACGTGTGTGTGTTTGTACGTGTGTGTGTGTGTGTATACGTGTGTGTACGTGTGTGTGTGTGTAAACGTGTGTCTGTGTGTATACGTGTGTGTCTGTGTGTATAGTGTGTGTGTGTGTGTATAGGTGTGTGTGTGTGTGTATAGGTGTGTGTGTGTGTGTGTATAGGTGTGTGTCTGTGTGTATAGGTGTGTCTGTGTGTCTACGTGTTTGTTTGTGTCTACGTGTGTCTACGTGTGTCTGTGTGTCTACGTGTGCCTGTGTGTATACGTGTGTGTGTGTGTGTATACGTGTGTCTGTATAGGTGTGTGTGTGTGTGTGTGTGTGCGTGTGTGTCTGTCTACATGTGTGTGTGTGTCTACATGTGTGTGTGTCTACATGTGTGTGTCTGTGGACTGTGTGTGTGCCTACATGTGTGTGTGTGTGTGTGTGCCTACATGTGTGTGTGTGCGCCTACATGTGTGTGTGTGTGTGGTCTCTGTGTGTGTGTGTGTCTCTGTGTATGTGTGTGTCTCTGTGTATGTGTATGTGTATGTGTATGTATTATATATATATATATATATATATATATATATATATATATATATATATATATATATATATAGTGTGTGTGTGTATGTATGGAGGGTTGAGGCTGGCAATGAAGGAATGGGGGGGTGTGGGGGGAGAGCTGCTTACCTTGCAGTCGGCAGCATGTTCCTCGAGGTGAGGCCTCCTGCAGGGCGGGAGCCCCCCGCTGCTCCGGCTCGAGGTGAGGCCTCCTGCAGGGCGGAGCCCCCCCGCTGCCCTCCGGCTCGAGGTGAGGCCTCCTGCAGGGGTGGTAGCCCCCCCGCTGCCTCCGGCTCGAGGTGAGGCCTCCTGCAGGGGCGGGAGCCCCCCCGCTGCCTCCGGCTCGAGGTGAGGCCTCCTGCAGGGCGGGAGCCCCCCCGCTGCCTCCGGCTCGAGGTGAGGCCTCCTGCAGGGCGGGAGCCCCCCCCGCTGCCCTCCGGCTCGAGGTGAGGCCTCCTGCAGGGCGGGAGCCCCCCCGCTGCCCTCCGGCTCGAGGTGAGGCCTCCTGCAGGGCGGGAGCCCCCCCGCTGCCCTCCGGCTCGAGGTTGAGGCCTCCTGCAGGGCGGGAGCCCCCCCGCTGCCCTCCGGCTCGAGGTGAGGCCTCCTGCAGGGCGGGAGCCCCCCCGCTGCCCCTCCGGCTCGAGGTGAGGCCTCCTGCAGGGCGGGAGCCCACCCCGCTGCCCCCCGGCTCGAGGTGAGGCCCTCCTGCAGGGCGGGAGCCCCCCCGCTGCCCTCCGGCTCGAGGTGAGGCTCCTGCAGGGCGGGAGCCCCCCCGCTGCCCACGGCTCGAGGTGAGGCCTCCTGCAGGGCGGGAGCCCCCCCGCTGCCCTCCGGCTCGAGGTGAGGCCTCCTGCAGGGCGGGAGCCCCCCCGCTGCCCTCCGGCTCGAGGTGAGGCCTCCTGCAGGGCGGGAGCCCCCCCGCTGCCTCCGGCTCGAGGTGAGGCCTCCTGCAGGGCGGGAGCCCCCCCGCTGCCCCCCGGCTCGAGGTGAGGCCTCCTGCAGGGCGGGAGCCCCCCCGCTGCCCTCCGGCTCGAGGTGAGGCCTCCTGCAGGGCGGGAGCCCCCCCGCTGCCCCCCGGCTCGAGGTGAGGCCTCCTGCAGGGCGGGAGCCCCCCCGCTGCCCTCGGCTCGAGGTGAGGCGGCGGTGCCGAGGAGCGTTGCAGGCGGCGCCGGGTAGGCTGGTCTTTGCTGTGAGGGGGGTGGGAGAGGTGAGCCGGTGCCGAGGAGCGTGCGGCGAGGCCCGTGGGTATGCTGCCTCACCCATCGGCCGCTCCCACGTGGATGTGAGGCCGGGAGGCAGCGTGTTGTGGCCGCTCCCCCGCGTGTGTCCCGGGCGCTCGCTCCGCTCCCCCGCTGACTGTAGCGGCGCCGGGGTGTGAGCTTGGGGGGGGGGGGTGTGAGCTTGGGGGGGGTGAGGTGTGTGTGAGCTTGGGGGGGGGGGGGGTGTGTGTGTGTGTGTGTGTGTGTGTGTGTGTGTGTGTTTTTTTTTTTTTTTTTTTTTTTGTGGACCTTTGGCCCGTCACTCCGCCTCAGGGCAATGCGGGGTGTGGGGGGCGGGCCAAGGGGGTGGTGTGAGTGTGTGAGGCCAATGAGAGGTGTGCGGGGGCGGGCGGCCCATGGGACCAATGAGATTGCCGCTAGGGACACCGGACATCCAGCAGGCAGGCATGCATGCATGCAGGCAGGCAGGCAGGCAAACATACAGTGCTTTCACTAATATAGTATAAGATTAGTGAAAGCACTGTATGTTTGCCTGCCTGGATGTCCGGTGTCCCTAGGGGAAATCTCATTGGTCCCTTGGGTCGCCCGCCCCCGCACACCCTCTCATTGGCCTGAGGCGCAGTGACCCCACACACACACACAACACGACACACACACACACACACACACACACACACACACACACACACACACACACACACACACACACACACAACAGCTCTATACACACACACACACACACACACACACACACACACACACACACACACACACACAACACAGCAGCTCTATACACACACCACACACACACACAACACAGCAGCTCTATACACACACACACACACACAACACAGCAGCTCTATACACACACACACACACACACACAACACAGCAGCTCTATACACACACACACACACACACACAACACAGCAGCTCTATACACACACACACACACACACACAACACAGCAGCTCTATACACACACACACACACACAACACAGCAGCTCTATACACACACACACACACACACACAACACAGCAGCTCTATACACACACACACACACACACAACACAGCAGCTCTATACACACACACACACACACACAACACAGCAGCTCTATACACACACACACACACACACACACACACACACACAACACAGCAGCTCTATACACACACACACACACACACACAACACAGCAGCTCTATACACACACACACACACACACAACACAGCAGCTCTATACACACACACACACAACACAGCAGCTCTATACACACACACACACACACACACAACACAGCAGCTCTATACACACACACACAACACCACACACACACAGCAGCTCTATACACACACACACAACACAGCAGCTCTATACACACACACACACACACAACACAGCAGCTCTATACACACACACACACAACACAGCAGCTCTATACACACACACACACACACACACAACACAGCAGCTCTATACACACACACACCCTCTGTCCGCCCCCCTCCCCCCCCCTCACGTGCGCCATCCTGCACTGGCTCCGGACGGGAAGCGCGGCCCTCCTACCCCAGCCGCTCCTTACCTCCCCGGCGCTACCACCCGCTCAGGTAAGTCACTGTGGCGTCCCGCCTCAGCCTCAGGCCCACTGCGCGTCCCGCCTCAGCCTCAGGCCCACTGCGCGTCCCGCCTCAGCCTCAGGCCCACTGCGCGTCCCGCCTCAGCCTCAGGCCCACTGCGCGTCCCGCCTCAGCCTCAGGCCCACTGCGCGTCACCGCCTCAGCCTCAGGCCCACACAGGGCGCTTCCTACCGCCGCTCAGCCAGACGCCACATCGAGCGGGCGCCGGGGGGGGGGGGGGGGGGAGCGTGAGTCTTAGGCCCACACAGGGCGCTTCCTGCAGCCGCCTGCACGCCTCACTCAGCAGGACGGCACATCGGGGGACCAAGCGGCCGCCGGGGGGGGGAGCGCGAGTCACAGGGAATGGGGGGGGGGAGTCACGGGGAACGGGGGGGGGGGAAATGCCCATACATAAATTATGACAATACATATGCCCACCGCTCTCCACCCCCCCCCACTCCCCTTATCCCCCCCCCCCCCACTCCCCTTTCCCCCCCCCCCACTCCCCTTCCCCCCCCCCCCCGCTCCCCTTCCCCCCCCCCCCGCTCCCCTTTCTCCCCCCCCGCTCCCCTTTCTCCCCCCCCGCTCCCCTTTCTCCCCCCCCCCCGCTCCCCTTTCTCCCCCCCCCGCTCCCCTTTCTCCCCCCCCCGCTCCCCTTTCTCCCCCCCCGCTCCCCTTTCTCCCCCCCCCCCCCGCTCCCCCTTTCTCCCCCCCCCCCCCCCGCTCCCCTTTCTCCCCCCCGCTCCCCTTTCTCCCCCCGCTCCCCTCTCCCCCCCGCTCCCCTTTCTCCCCCCCCCGCTCCCTTTCTCCCCCCCCCCTCTCCCCTTTCTCCCCCCCCCGTCCCTTTCTCCCCCCCCGCTCCCCTTTCTCCCCCCCCCGCTCCCCTTTCTCCCCCCCCGCTCCCTTTCTCCCCCCGCCCCCTCTCCCGCCTTTCTCCCCCCCCGCTCCCCTTTCTCCCCCCCCGCTCCCCTTTCTCCCCCCCCGCTCCCCTTTCTCCCCCCCCGCTCCCCTTTCTCCCCCCCCGCTCCCTTTCTCCCCCCCCGCTCCCCTTTCTCCCCCCCCCGCTCCCCTTTCTCCCCCCCCGCTCCCCTTTCTCCCCCCCCCCCCCCCTTCTCCCCCCCCCCTCCCCTTTCCCCCCCCCGCTCCCCTTCTCCCCCCCCCCCGCTCCCCCCCCTTCTCTCCCCCCCCCCCCGCTCCCCTTTCTCCCCCCCCCCGCTCCCCTTTTCTCCCCCCCCCGCTCCCCTTTCTCCCCCCCCCCTGAAACATTTACAACAAATACTCACCTATTGTTCCACGAGTTATAAATAATACTACCTATTACGCATTTACATCCCGGGCAACGCCGGGTCTCTCAGCTAGTAAATAATAATAATGAAGATGAATAAATAAATCCTAATGAAAAAGAAATAAGTAGCACCAAACATAATGACAATATTTGTTTGATGTTAACATTTAATAATATGTAACGTATAAAGCACCAAACCCCTACTCTCTCCACCAGAAGTACAAGGCTAATTTAATTTAAAATAGATTTGAAGCAAAAGGTGACACTGTGCTCATTTGCATGTCATTTCCCAGAGTCCCTGGCTGCAGTGGAAGCTGTATGGGATAATGGTGAAAAGCAGGGTGCAGACCTGTCTGAGACATGTGAATGTGCTCACAAGGGAGATTGTTATTTCTCTTTAGTTCATAGTCATTTTTAGAGCAAAGATCAGCAACATTTTGCCTAAGACGACATTGTTTAGGATATTTACTAAATTGTACTAGGCCAGCAAGGCACTTTACAATGCTGTACAGTAACTAAGGCCCGGGCCATAGAAGGGTGGGGAGAGCGGATCGAGCTAACGCTGAGGCTCTCCTGCTTAAGTCAGCCCGATTCCACGGAGCCAGCGTGCGCGAGGGAGCCGGGGGAGGTGGTTGGAGGCGGGGCAGTGACGTCGCTGGGCCCAATCGCCCGCGATGCACTGACGTCAATGTCACGGCGCCGTGACGTTGACGCTGCTTAAGGCTGATTGGATGTTTTCAGCCGACAGCGCGCTGAAAAACAGCTTGGCGCTCGGCTGAAAACTCCAAAAGCCTGAGCACGCCCGCGACGCTCGCATGAGCCCCCTCCAAGGCATCCTCATTGAGGATGCAGGGGCTCAGCGCGGAGCGTCCGCACGCCTCAGCGCTGCTTGTCCTTCTATGGACGCAGCCTTAGACTCCTTACAGACTATTCACTTGAGTGACCATAAAGTGTCTTATAGAGGGAACTCTAAGGTGTCTTAAGATGCATTAAGATATATTATGTATGGAAATCTTTATTTATATAGCGCTTTATAAGAGAGGCAATACAGTACAGGGAATTATAGTACAATAAGTGCAACAAACAAAATCAGACAATAGGAAAGGAATCCCTGGCCTGCAGAGCTTACAGTCTTAATGCTAGATCCATGGAACTCTGTTGTGTTTACGCTAATAACGGGACATTCCTGAAATTGGTACCTGACCCTGTGTGGAAGGCAGAGACACAGGGGCAGTGCCTGCCAATATCATAAAGAGCAGTGCACTTCCTATTTAGTAGAAGTGTGTGTCAGAGTTAAGAGTTCAGTCCAGAGTTAGAGTCTGCTGAGTCTGTCACCTGGCTGGCCCAGGGTGACAGAGAGAGCCTATATCAATGGCCGTTGGAGAAGGGGAGCCATCAGCCTCTGAGTAGAGCTGATGCAACCTTACTTAGGGAGGTGGACCAATTCCTCTCACCCTGTTTAGGGGGCGAGGGAAAGAGCTAGCCCCACCCTGGGTGCCCTTGACCTGGGGTGGTGGCAGGGACACAGAGACCATCCTGAGGGAGAGCAGTCCTGTGTGGAGGAAGACACCCTGTACCTGATTGACAGTCTTGTTGCTGCTATTCTGCTGCTGTGAATAAAGAGCTGCGGCTGCTTTAAAGATATACAGTGTGAGACTGGAATCTCTCATCCCCGGGGGGGGGGGGGACGACTCTCTGGAAGGATTCCACCCGTATTCCTGGGGCTCAGAGATGGAGGTGCTGCACCATTAAATGAGACGAAGGCATTCACCCCAGAAACCTGATCCTATCATCCCCCATACCATCGCGGGAGACTCAGGCCCCCCTGTTGTCCAGCAGGTATGCACCACACTCAGACACGTAGCCAGGCCCTAGTACAGAGGAGGGGGCCCGATCTGCGATTGGCCCAGGGAAGGGGGGCTACATTGGGAATGGCTGTTACTTTTCTTCATATTAATGGGTATCCTCAAGCTAATGATATGCCAAAATGACGTCCATTAGCAAAACTACAATTGTTTCTTCACTTTTTCTGCTTGATGAATAGGGTGACCAGATTCGAAATGAAAAACCGGGACACCTTAAAAAATAATTTATTAAACAAATTACATCACGTGACACCTCCTGTTGCCATGACAATAAGACACTCTGATGCCCCTGCAGTGTTAGTGTGTATAGAGGTGGGGGCTTTGCTTGGGCCCTTCAACTCTTACAGCCAGGGCATTATTGGCCAGGAATGCCCAGTTCGGAGGGGATTACTACTTCAAAAATGTATTGATTCGTAACAACATCAAAAAACTGTAATACCAATAACTAACAACCACAGACAATGGTAATCTAAACCATCAAATAAAATGTCTACGGCCCTTGTTCAAGCATGTTTGCGGTACTTACCAGATAAATCAGTGCCTGCAATCCACGACTGTATCCGCCTCTCCGAGCGTCTGTAAGCAATCCAGCGTTCCTGGTGTGTGGCTGAAGAGGTGAGGGACTCCCTCCTCTCAAACGGAAAGAAGAGCAAAAAATAGAGTGGAACATACCTATCATACAGGGATGAGAGAGAGAGACAGAGAATGAGAGAGAGACAGAGAATGAGAGAGAGAGACAGAGAATGAGAGAGAGAGACAGAGAATGAGAGAGAGAGACAGAGAATGAGAGAGAGACAGAGATGAGAGAGAGAGACAGAGAATGAGAGAGAGACAGAGAATGTGAAGAGAGAGACAGAGAATGAGAGAGAGAGACAGAGAATGAAGAGAGAGACAGAGAATGAGAGAGAGAGACAGAGAATGAGAGAGAGACAGAGAATGAGAGAGAGACAGAGAATGAGAGAGAGACAGAGAATGAGAGAGAGACAGAGAATGAGAGAGAGAGACAGAGAATGAGAGAGAGAGACAGAGAATGAGAGAGAGAGACAGAGAATGAGAGAGAGACAGAGAATGAGAGAGACACAGAGAATGAGAGAGAGACAGAGAATGAGAGAGAGACATGAGAATGAGAGAGAGACAAAAGTAATGTACTGTATAACCATTAAACCGTACCCCCTAGTATTCGTGTAATCATTGTCCCACACCCCCTAATACTCACGCTTTGCAATACTGAAATGTTCTTTTGTCATGCCAACAAAGCTGGTTTTGATTTGAGAGACACAGAGAGACACAGAGACACAGAGAGAGACAGAGGACACAGTGGCCTATTCAGTAAGCGTCGATAAGGCTGCGTCTATAGCAGGCCTGCACAACATAACGGCCGCGGCCGCATGCGGCCCGCCCGGCCTCTCTGTGCGGCCCGCCCGGCCTCTCTGTGCGGCCCGCCCGGCCTCTCTGTGCGGCCCGCCCGGCCTCTCTGTGCGGCCCGCCCGGCCTCTCTGTGCGGCCCGCCCGGCCTCTCTGTGCGGCCCGCCCCGCCTCTCTGTGCGGCCCGCCCCGCCTCTCTGTGCGGCCCGCCCCGCCTCTCTGTGCGGCCCCCTCTGTACGGCCCCGCCCGGCCTCTCTGTGCGGCCGCCCGGCCTCTCTGTGCGGCCCGCCCCGCCTCTCTGTGCGGCCCGCCGGCCTCTCTGTGCGGCCTGCCCCGCCTCTCTGTGCGGCCCGCCCGGCCTCTCTGTGCGGCCCGCCCGGCCTCTCTGTGCGGCCCGCCCGGCCTCTCTGTGCGGCCCGCCCGGCCTCTCTGTGCGGCCCGCCCCGCCTCTCTGTGCGGCCCGCCCCGCCTCTCTGTGCGGCCCGCCCCGCCTCTCTGTGCGGCCCCCTCTGTACGGCCCGCCCGGCCTCTCTGTGCGGCCTGCCCGGCCTCTCTGTGCGGCCCGCCCCGCCTCTCTGTGCGGCCCGCCCGCCTCTCTGTGCGGGCCTGCCCCGCCTCTCTGTGCGGCCCGCCCCGCCTCTCTGTGCGGCCCGCCCCGCCGATTGGAGGTGCAGGGGGGGTGATTGGAGGTGGCAGGGGGGGTGATTGGAGGTGCAGCGGGGGGGGGTGATTGGAGGTGCAGGGGGGGGTGATTGGAGGTGCAGGGGGGATCATTGGAGGTGCAGGGGGGATCATTGGAGGTTCAGGGGGGGTGATTGGAGGTGCAGGGGGTGATTGAGGTGCAGGGGGGGTGATTGGAGGTGTGGGGGTCATTGGAGGTGCGGGGGGTATTGGAGGTGCAGGGGGGGTTATTGGAGGTGCAGGGGGGTCATTGGAGGTGCAGGGGGGGTCATTGGAGGTGCAGGGGGGGTCTTTGGAGGTGCAGGGGAGGGTTGTTGGATGTGCAGGGGGGTTATTGGAGGTGCAGGGGAGGGTTGTTGGAGGTGTAAGGGGGGGTGATTGGAGGTGCAGGGGGGGTGATTGAGGTACAGGGGGGAGAGTGATGTGAGTTGCAGGGGGGGAGAGTGATGTGAGTTTGCAGGGGGGGAGAGTGATGTGAGGTGCAGGGGGGGGAGAGTGGTGTGAGGTTCAGGGGGGGGAGTGATGTGAGGTTCAGGGGCGGGGAGTGATGTGAGGTGCAGGGGGGAAGAGTGATGTGAGGTGCAGGGGGAAGAGTGATGTGAGGTGCAGCGGGGGAGAGTGATGTGAGGTGCAGGGGGGGAGAGTGATGTGAGGTGCAGGGGGGAGAGATGGGAGGTGCAGGGGGGGAGAGTGGTGTGAGGTGCAGGGGGGGAGAGTGATGTGAGGTGCAGGGGGGGAGAGTGATGTGAGGTGCAGGGGGTAAGAAGGATGTGAGGTGCAGGGGGCGTGGGATGTGTGTGGTGTGCAGTGGGGTATTGTGTGTTTGTGGAGAGGGAGTATTATGTGTGGGTGAGGGGAGAGATGGGGGTATGAGAGATAGATGGGGAGTATCGCAAAGGTTGATAGTGAGGGGTTCTGGGGAGATATGAGGATGATGATGAGAGGTGCTGGAGGAGAGATGATGATGATGATGATTTTACCCTTGCGGCCCAAATTTTTTTCTTGTGAGCATTTTGGCCCTTCTCGCTTTACGAGTTGTGCAGGCCTGGTCTATAGTATTCAGAAGGAGGGAAGGCGCACACACGCTGCAATACACTTGCTGAAGCCTGAGCTTTTTAATGGCTTTGCAGGGTATGCAGCGGGCGCGATTTGGGGGCGTGGCAATGAATATTTGGAGGCGTGGCAATAACGTTCCGGCGCGGACGTCACTTCCCTACCTCACATCCCGATCCACCGGCATTTTTTCAGATGCAGAATCTGAAGCACTGTGCAGACAAGAAGAAAAATGCACACAATGCGCACCAGAGATTAAAATATAGTAAATTATTTATTAATAAAACAAGAAATAACCGAGGGGATCCAACCCCACCTCAGTACATATGCGTCACAGATCCGGGTTCGGTTACAATGAACACAAACCACATGAATAATCAAATATAACTAAATGAAACTAAATCTATAAACAACATGACAAACGGTATATAAAATAATAAAAAGGAAGACAGTGTTCAATAAAACGGGATAAAGGAATCCTGGATTGGCTAAAAATATAGCTAAACAGCTGCCTGAGGCTGACAGGGGGAGACGGAGATTTACACTGAAGCCCAGAGCGGGTTCCGCGGCGAACGTATTGGGATCCGGACCGCGCCACCGCAGAGATTGTTACCACCGCCCGAGCTCCCTGCAAACGCCATCTCGGCCTGTCAGAATACGCGCAGAGTGACCTGTCGTGACACGTCGGTTTATGTGTCTTTTTCAGTACAAAAACTTGTGATCAAACTTACCAGAGTGCTGTCTCCTGATCTCGTGCTTCAAACGGAATCGTGTGGTTTATTATTGCTTTATGGGACAAGCACCCAATTTTTTCTACATGCAACTGAGTGCCGGCTGCTTCTGTGGAATATATAAATATATAATTATATATATGCCAGGCCAGGACGCAAGATGCAAAACCTGCGCAATACTCTACACAGCGGACACAATACAAATACCACACAGGAATCGGGATACAAAATCAGAGGAAGGTTCACCTGTTCCTCCAGCAATGTCGTGTTCCTCATCATGTGCATGAAATGTCCAGGGGGCTGCTACTACATAGGTGAGACGGGGCAGGGGCTAACAAGAGAATGAACCTGCATCGCACAGCATCACACGCGGAACAAGAGACAGTCCTGTCGGCGAACATTTCTCTGACTCTGTCCATAAGATGGACGATCTGGGGGTTGCCATACTCAAGTTAATCTTAAAACACCGAAATAGAGATGGTTGCACGAATAGAAATATATGCAAACTGTTC